>NW_022157220.1:0-107905 GCF_007821495.1 Lachnellula hyalina
CCGTCCCGTCCCGTCCCACTCCATCCCATCCCATCCCATCCCCGTCTTAATTCCAGCACTGCGCGCGTTCAGCGTTACCTACCTATAGTCAACCAGCAAGCGGTACAAGTAGAGCAGTCGCGGCTTCTAGTGTATTTCGCTTTCTACATTTGGACGTGTGTATTGTACCATAGGAGCGACGCGTGGACCGTGGTTCGGGAAGAAGTATGTAGGTAGGTATGTATGTACTAATGTACGCCTAGCAGTAAACGAACGCCAGATTACAAAGTGAGAGCCAGCTTTCCAGTGGAATGCGCAGCAACCTTATCACCCGTGACGCGTCAAGTCAAGTCAAGTTAAGTCAAGCCCCTTTTCAAACATCCTTGAGGCTTGATGATGGGCGGGAAATACTAATCATATACGGAGTAATCAATCAGCTATCACAAAGTGGAGGCGGAATGGCGTGGAGTAGTCAGCTGAATAACGGATTACACGAGACAAAAACGAAATAAGGGTGTCGGGATGATTTGTGATATGCTTAAAATCTAAAGCTGCTTATGGCTGAGTGAGATTTCACTACCTGTCAAATCCTTTTGAAATCCTATCTATCTTACATGCCACGAGCGAGTGAGCGAGCGCTAAGGCTATTTAAGATGTGCGTGCGGCTCGCAGTTCCCTCGCTACCTAGTGCTCCAGCTCGTTCTTCCCAATTGAGCCCTGGTGCTATTTCCATCTTTTCTGGAACTCGCAGTCTACTGCTGTCTTTCGCCGCTTACAGCAGTCGTCGCTGTATATTTGCGTCTGACATTCGACCAAGGCCTGAACAAATATGCCACTCCTTTGGCTATGTGCAAGCTATTGCTTGAGTTCGGTGTCGCCAGTGTGACAAATGTGGAGCTCTCTCGAAGAGTCTACCATCATTAAATAAATCTCGAGGGGCTTCAACCCTATCGTGCTTTACTTATCATTCCCACTTTGGTTCTGTGCAAGGATATTCGGCCTGCTCTTTCTCGATCCTTTCAGTGATCCAACCGGACTTGTATGACCCTTGGTCGTCGGGCTTGTTTTTGTGGCCCAAGCGCCAGGAAAATGAGAAGCCACAAGTGTTATCATGGAAGGTGTACTGAAAACAGCCTGCATTTTCCTGGCAAGCAGCACGGCAATCTTCAAAGGAGTTGAAGGCCATTTTTTCAAGCTCTGATTGCTCTTCAAATGGTTTCTGACGCTCTCCATCTTCGCCGGGTGCTCTGTATTGTTGGTCGTCGGATAAATTGTACCAGTCGTCGCGCTCGGAAACGATACTCGGCTGTACGAGATTATGGTACAACTCCTCCATCAAAAAGGGTTCCTACATGATGCAATTAGCTATTGTCGCTCGACATGAGGTTAATGGGATACGAACCATGGGATTTGTTCTCTCTAGCTCATACCGCCAAACTTGGCTGATTTCACTTGCGGAAATGTGGTGCATTGTAAGAAGAGGCTGACACCAATGTCTTGCTCCGTTGTCTGGTCCTCCACCGAAAGGTATCGTTGCAGGCTTCTCTCCTTGCAAAATTGGCCAGACCGCCTTTAACTCAACACCCTCTTCCCTCAAGGCTTTCATGAGCATATAGTCGCCCATTGATTCATATTTCACTTTGGGATCGTATTTAGCAGCTACCCCAGGCCTATTTCCAAAAACCTTGGTCATTGCGGCACCGGAGAGTATATAACCACTGCCCCCGTGCGCAAATGCTTCATCGTTGCTGTATGTTGGCGATCCGCGGTATACCAGCTCGGTGGGATCGAGACGGTCCAGGTAAAGCAACAGGTTCGACCAAACCAAGTAGGTGTCGGCCTCGATATAGACGTACCACTTTTTGTTTGGTCTCATTTCCCACGTCTTCTCCAACATGGGCAGGAATTTGTATTTGTCCAAGTTCCAGGCCGACTCCCCAGTCTCGTCTCTGATTGTGCCAATGTTTTGCCCCGTTTTGTGGTACTCCTGCAGTGTCCGGTAGTAATCGAAATCCGGGTTACCATCCTTTACTTCATCCGCGATATCCTTCAAGGCGTCGTGAATATGATACGCGCCTATTTGCTGTTCCAAATCGGAGAAAATGAGCAGATTATCGACGCATTGCAGCATGGTCAATATCTGTGTTGGGAGCTTTTCGAAAACCTCGTTTGCGCCCGTCTTCAAGATTACTACAATGTCATCCGATTTCTTCAATGTATTGCACCGATCGTTCGACTTTGGGTGGGGCGAAGTGGGTGAGGGTGAGGGAGAGGGCGAGGAAGTGGAGGAGGTAGTTCGGATGGCATGGACAATTTCAATAGGTGTTGTACAAGCTGGGATGGGAACCGTGGTAGAGGTAGACGTGGCTTCCAAGGGAGCTTTCAGGGTGGAATGGCTATACCAATGCGAGCTTCGTGACGGAACCTCGTGCGGCAAGCGATCGCGATACGACGAAAAAGATAGGAAGAGAAGGCCGAGACCAAGGGCGACTGCGCATACAACGCGCGCCGGGAATGGGCGTGACAACATCTTGGAACAAGTAGAAAGTATATAAAGGAGCGTGGTGGTTCAGCGAGTTGGAAGAGAGTTTGAAACAAATTCCGAAGTGCGATCACTCTCTTTATGTGGAGGTTGGTTGTGGAACATTTACATTTAAAAATAGCAAACTAAGCCTCTCTCAGTACAAATATGAGTGAGCGCGGGTACTTGGAAGTATTAGTGCAACAGCTAAGAAGAATGTTGTAAGGATCTGGTCAGAAAATAGGATTTGCTCGTGTTAAAAGCTGACGACCGACATGTTCCATTGTATTTTGTTGTTTCGATGCATCCGCCGTATCAATCGACAAATCAGAAGACATCTGCTGCCTCCCCTGCCCTGCGTAGATGGATGCATGGGTCTGTATACTCCGTAGGTGCCCGTGCCGTAAGGTGACATTTGAAACACTTCCACTGCCCTCACGGACCTCAGCCTGCTCCGTAACATCCGTAACACTGTACGGAGTATTGTAGGCGATGCGATGCACGGTGAAGGTAAGTACGACGCGTGAGTTGGAATGAAAGAACCACGAATCGGGCCGCTCGAAGTGAAACATGGCATGTTCATAATTTACTTACTCCGTACTCAGACTGAAGCTATCTCCATTGTTTAAACTTTTGATCCATAGATTAGAGAATACGGAAATCCCGGTACAGTACAGTATAGAGAACTGTCAAGTTTCAGGCTACCTTTAGGCTTTAGCGCGTCCAACGATCTTTACTGATCACCTTAAATCCTACGCTACAGTACACCAAGCAGCGTATCGAATCATTTCTCATAGGTCTTTCAATCAGAAAATACACCAATCAGCTGAGGATGGCTGAGCACGAGGCACTGAGCAAAAAATCCTTATACTATTAATATCTTCCTCCCCTCAAGATTTGCTTCAAGTTAAAAGGATAAGCAGTGCTACACTTTTGGAGCCGCCTGCTTCCTACGACCATCATCGACCAGATCAATAATCTAGGCTATAGTCTCAGCAAGTTCTTACAGCTTTTATTTTATGATTATTCTGTTGGAAATTCAACTTGAAATGTCTACCAGCACGTGATATAAGCACACTTACACAGCTTCCCATTTGGCCAATTCGCCTCCCTCTTCTTATTCTTATATCATTCTGTCCTCTTTCCATTCTACATTCCAACTGAAAATGGGAACTATCTACCCAACTCAGTCTAGTCACGTGAAGTCGACTTCTGCTCAATGACTTTCGGGACATCTACACCCCGCAAGTACGAGATTTTCAAATATGTCTCCGAGATGTGTCCTGCGACTTCACATTAATAATACAAACCCATATTGCTTTCTAATGGGTCTTGAACCGCCGCCACGGCGTAGGTCTTTACCACACCGGCTGTTCGATCGTCCGTGCTTGGTGGTTTTGTTTACCTCTTAATAATTTCTCTTCTCTTTATTCATCTCTCTTCTCTTTTATCATCTCGCTTGTATGTACAACCATCTGTTCCTATCGCAACCAATACTGTTATACCATACCACACGCGCGTTCACTATTCAGATCTCACCTTCAGAATTATCTCACCAGGTAGGGTAGATATGTTGCTCTCAGAAGAGATTGAACTACCATGTGGTCTTCGTCTCCCAAACCGGCTTTGCAAGGTATGTACCGAATCCCATACCTTGATCTTATCGCGTCACGACCGAACTGAAAATGAACAACCAGGCCGCAATGGCTGAGAATTTGGCTCCGGGACCAGATCACAAGCCAAACCAGAAGTCTGTAACCGCATATGGCCAATGGGCAGACGGGGGTTGGGGTATGATATTAACGGGTGAGATGAATTCTTGATCCTCACATCTTTATACAATATCTAAAGAAAGCATCACAGGCAATGTACAAATCTCGGATGCTCACCTCGGAGGACCGGGCGATGTGGCAATCTTATCACATGCGTCCAAAGATCCTTCTCCAGAGACAAAAGAAGTATGGAAGACATGGGCCGCTACCTGCCAGCGCTCAGGAACGCCCACTATCGTGCAAGTCTGTCATCCAGGCCGTCAATCCCCGGCTGGAATCAGCAATCGCAGCTTTTTCGCCAAGACAATCGCGCTTCCCCCGTCAAACTGAACTTTGGAGCTGGTATCCTCGACAAGCTTGCAGCAACGCTCTTGTTCGGAACGCCACGGGAGATGACGATTGAGGAAATCAGTGGGGAAGGTGGTGTCGTGGATCAATTCGTCGAAGCGGCGAAACAAAGTTTCGAAGCTGGTTTCAAAGGCATCGAGCTTCACGGAGCGTAAGTAGAGAATCGTAAATGTGTTTCTTGTTTCAAGCAAGCCTGAAAGTCATCTGACCTGTAATTGGTGCACAGTCACGGTTACCTCCTCGCGCAATTCCTATCACCCTTGACCAACCTCCGCACAGACGAGTTCGGTGGGACCCCCGCGAAGAGAGCAGAGATCGTTCTCCGAGTCATCCGCGCCGTCAGAGAGGCTACCAGCAAGGAATTCTGCATCGGTATCAAGATGAATAGCGTCGACGCCGCGTCTTCGGAATCCCTGGACGACGTCATCGCTCAGATACGTCTAGTGGCTGAATGCGGCATCGACTTTATTGAGATATCAGGCGGCTCTTACGAGAATCCAAGGATGATGGTCGGAGACGGCACGGCGGCGCCTCCAGCTAACGTGAAGAAGAGCACAGCTCTGCGCGAAAGCTTTTTCTTGGAGTTCGCGCAGACTGTTCGAAAGGAGTTTCCGCAGCTGGTGCTTATGGTAACAGGCGGATTTAGAACGCGTATTGGGATGGAGGAGGCTCTGAAGTCGGGTGGCTGTGACCTGATTGGCATCGGACGTCCCGCGACTGTGAAGCCGAAGTTGCCCAAGGAGATTATTCTGAACACATCGGAAGTTCCAGATGAGCGAGCCTCGGTTGCTCTAGTACCTTACCAGGCACCGTGGTTGGTAAAGAAATTTCCGTTAAAACTAGTGGGAACTGGCGCGGCGAATATGCAATGGGCTGGACAGATCACGAGAATGGGGGATGGATTGGAGCCTTCGGCGAGTTTACTCGAAACTACTGTATAGATGGCGCGCGCAGCTTGATCTCTGTTTTGTGAAATAAAGTAGATAGGTACGAGAATATTGGGATACTATACTAAATAGACATAACAAATGAAATAAAATCAAACGCTCAGAGAAAGTTACAATATTGCGGAAATCCCAAATCATCACCCATACCCATGTAGTCAGTCTGTGTCTGTACATTACTCATGATCCGTCATTCGTCATGCATCATCAAATCATAATCATCTCGTCATAACATAACACCATCCCCCCCCTTCCTCAAAACCTCGTCGCGAACCTCTTCTTCGACTTCCTCACCTTGAACGTCGTCGGCGGTATGAATAAATCATTATCCTCGCCATTCGCCGAAATGATATTCGACGTGATATGCACATCCTCCTTCGGCACGATTGGCTTTACATCTTCAGTTCTCGGTTTGGCTTTAGGTGCGTCTCCCAAAGTTGAAGTCGAACTCCCGCGCCAGTTATCCGTGACTTTGACGCCTTCGCCAGGAACCTCCGAAGTACTGATATCCTGCTCGAAAGGATACACCTGCTTCAAAGCCTCAGAGACAGGCACAGGGCTGCGTCGGCGGTGGTCCGCAAGATCGGATTTCGAAGTACTGACATCGCGATGCAGTCCGTTCGGGGCCGGGGAGGGCGTGTGTCTGTCTTTCGCAGCATCGTGAACGGGACTGCGCTTGAACAAGTCCTGTTTCACGATGGTGTTTGGCGATGGTGGGTGCGAAGGTGGGTTTCGGGCTAGCGAAGAAGGTGCATGGCCATGAGCGTGCTCGGGAACTTCTCTACGTCTGGGAGAATCGTCGTTTCGATGCGGTGGCACAACTGGATAATGCCTCTTTAAGTCCTCGTTCACTGAGCTTCTGCGCTCAGGAATTTCCTTCTTGTGACTAGACCGGGGTAGTGGTGATTTCAAGAGCTGCGCGATCGTGGGGTCTTCTTCCTTCTTTTCCCGTACGGGACTCCGTACAGAGAGATCTGACCTTGCCTCTTTTCGAGGCGTTGAGTCCCGCGACTGGTGGATAACTTGGTCCATTCTCATATCTTCTAGAGCGGCGCGGCCTCTGGGCGATTCTGCTCTCGTGTTGTTATGAAAGGGGAAGTTCGGGATTTGTACGGGAGAGTGATCACGCTTGACCTCGTCCACGATGGGGCCCTGTCTGGGGGATCCAATGGTTATTCCATTCCGATATGGCGACTGGGGAGAGTGCTCAGGACTTTTTCTTCCATCCACTGTCACTGGGCTTCTTCTGTCAACCGGTTCCGGCCGTGAGTCCCTCCGATATGGCGATGTTGAACCATGCTCTGAAGGGCGACTCTCCTTCACTTCCACAGGGAGAGGGCTACCAATACGAAAATCTGTCCTACTGTTCGAGTGTACCGAATTCGCGTCTTGCTCGCCTTGTTTGCCCAGCTTTAACTCCACAAGTATAGGGCGCGGCTCGAAAGAGTCCGTCGTAGCATCATTCCAATATGTTGGTTGCTGGACAGCTTGATCCTCCTTCACTTCCTCTCGTCGCGCTTCTCTATCGAAGGACTTTGATTGCACCTCCTTTCGAGGAATCGAGTACGAGTCCCATGGAGCATGGTTCTCTTTGGTATCGTCGGCCCTCAGCTCTTCTTCGGATATCTTTGCACTGACATCATCCAGAGGAAGAGATTTGAAAGAGTCGTTGGAGAACCACCTTTCAACCTTGACTTCGGAGCTGAATTCCTTTACCAGGTCCTCGATATCTTCCTCGATATCTTCATCCAGTTCAAAGCTTTGTGGCACAGGTTCTTCAATTTCTAAGGCGGTTTCCTCAACAACTTGTGGCATTATGATGGAAGGCTCCTTTACCTTCTCGACGGGTGCCGGAAGATTGGTTGGGAACTCATCCCAAAGTTTCTCGCTAAACGTTGATTAGTGAGGGGTGAGACTCAGGGCATGGGATCACTCACCTATCCTTCTTGTAGTCGTCAAGTTCCAAGTCATCCAGTCCATCTTCGATAATTCCCATCGTGGCCTTGATCGAATCCTCAATCCCATGGCAATTCGAAGCCGGATAGCGAATACCAGACGCATCAACCTGTTGGCTGCATACATCCAGGACCTTGATACTCCGTATCTCATCCAGCAGCTTTCTGAGTATCTTCCCGGGGAATGGAGCAGCTGGTTTGGGCCAGATACCAATAGTTCGCGCACCTTTCATCAAGGAACCCAGAACCATAGCATCGCAGGAATATCGCAGGGATTCACCATCGTGTGTGCAGTTTACTTTGCCGTCCATGTATTTTGTGATGAGTTGATCGATAGCACTTATGGCAGTGTCGATGGCGATTCGTCGGCCGTTCTTCATCGCTTCTACTTCAGGTTAATATATGCAGGCAGCTCTAACATAGAGATTTGACTCACTGATCATTGCATGTGGCAGAGGGATTGCCCCCACCAGCTCATCCAACCTTTCATCGCACTCTCGCTGCACCAGTCGTGCCATATCTCTAAAGTCATCGCCCTTTTCGAAAACCCAGAAGATAAAGAGCCATGGAAGGACATGCTCATTGTACTCGGTTGGCATCCCTTCCCTTTTCAGATTCTCTATCCAAGTATCCGAAAACAACTCGACCGATTCCAGCATGGCGTAGTAATTTATCAAGACCGCCAGCTTGCTGAGTAAATCAAGGCTCACCTGCCGCGGGACCTGTCTTGTGCGTCCATGTATGATGTTCAAGAGAATGGCGAAAGTATCCGGGTCATTATCGAGGGAAATCGTCGCACGTCCCGTGCTTTTCAACGTAGCAGCATCGACGCACTCCCCCGCCAACCTCTTCTGGAAATACGCAGACGCAAGCATCATATGCCCCGATGAGACCACGCAATTAACATCCTGGCTCTCCGGCAATATCACAACAGGTTCCTTCTTTAGCCTTGCCCAGAATCCTGGCGGCGGACTGGCGGATCGCTCGCGAATGGAACTCAGATCTGTATCGCGCCGCCCCCGTATCGGTGGGGAGAAGATATTCGCAGTGTGCTCTGTTTCCGGCGGGTCGGGCGCGAAGAACAAAACATTGTCATCTTCCGCAGCCTCCTCTTCTTCGGCGGGTGCTTTTTCGCTCTCGTTCAAAGAATTCTTTTTGATCGGTGGTTGTCCTATGGGTCGTACGAGTCGCAATGTCACATCGCCGTTCGGCATAAACGTCAGGGTTTCGCTTTCCATCTCGACGGCCTCCTTTTTTTTATATCTCCCTTTTCAATATTTTTACTGCCTGAATATTAGCCTGTATTTCATGCTTCACTCGTCTTCTCAAGTTCCGTACTTACCGACTCAAGAACTCCCAATACGCCAACGCTTAAAAACACTTTTCGGACCAGAAAACAATTAAAGAAGAAAAGGAAGAAAGGAAGAAAGACAAGCTGTAGGAGAATAAGAATTAATTGGTGTCACGTTTCGAACCGCCAGGCTAGATAGGATTTGATGTGCTGTACATAGCGCAGACCGGGCCAATTGGGTGAAGTTATTCGCAGCTCTTGCAGCTGGCGCTAAACTGCATATGGGGGGTTGGGAAGCCATGCATGAGCTTTTTGCGATTGGGCTCCTGTGGTACGAGCAAGGACCTCGAAATCTCCAGCCACCGCGTTTTATTTTTGAAGCTTTGCGATCTGACATACCGGTGTGACGTACTAATAAGGCGATGAATTCAATTGTTTTTCGGAAATGCAGGGATGAGAAAGAGACTACTGCCTTCGGTGTGGAGAAGCGGAAGGGTTGGTAAGGATGAAGAATAATTCGATAAGTGATAGTCGGTCAGCTTCTGAATCTCGACCGTCAGATTCCGTTTCTTTTGTTTCTATCTAAACCAAGGTGTATATGACTTTCCAGATTTCAGTTGCGACATAGGCTATTTTCGCTCTTAGCTAGTGGCTATAATTGATAGCCGTGTGTACCAAGGTGCAGCTACAAGTACCCAAGAAACTTTCCCCAGAATGGATTTCATTTTTTTGAAAGACCGCAGTATATCTTCTCAGATCGGACTGTTCAATTTGATCACGCGCATCCTACCGTTGGGTTCAATGACCTAGTTCAGCACAAACCGTGCGATTCCAGTATGTTGTTCTTGTTCTTCACCCCCGTGTAATGTAGTCAGCTTTCACACAGATAGGATCCCAAAGTGTCGTCTCATCCTGCTCCCATCCCCGTCCCCGACCTGGACCTCCATCCGTCCGATTCCGTGGGAAGTCTGGCAACCTGCCGTAAGGATATGGGGGCGGGTACGGGTAGCCGTACCCAGGACCGTGTGGTGGAGGATATCTCCCACCAGGAAAACGACCCATGTTGACCAATGGCCACATTGGAATGTAACATTTCTCATCCAAATCACACTTTTTTTCACAGCGAGTCCATTCGCCAGCCCAACCCAGCCATGCCATCAACTCTTCTACACCTTGTGTCCAGCGTATGAATTCAGCTTCTAGGCCTTCAGAAATAGGCGTTCGGGGTGAGATGGTTGATGGAGCGCTGAACTTAGTTTGCCAAAGCCCTTCTACTGACAAGCCGACATCGACGAGAATATCACAAATCCCACCAAGAGTCTCTTCCACAGCCCATTTCATTGTCCATTCTTCCGGACCAAGATCAAATCCCTCTTCTGGGTCAAGTAGGCGCGTGTATTGGAATTGACAGCGAGAATAGGTTTTCCTGAAAATATACGATTCTCTCATCCATATAGCTTCGTCTGTGTCTTCTTCTGGATACTCGAGGAATGGGAGAAGAAAATCATGTGTTTGCTGTCGAATTGAAGCCAACCAGTCTATCAACGCTGTTTGATTGCTTTTCGGCAATTGCTCATGCTTATGTAAAGATTTGAAGAGGATGTTTAGCCGGCCGGCGTAGACTGAAACGATTTCGTTCGTCATGACATTCCAATCGATACCACTGCAGTTGACAGGTGATGGAGAGAGAAGATCCCTCAGTACTCTTTCGGAGTTATTTCTCATGAAAGCCGCTTCTGGGCCAGTAACACCATCAAGTGCATGCGATCTGCGTCTCCGAGTCAATGCTTTCAACGCTTCGAATCTTGAATCATTCTTGGCAGGACCAGCCCAGTACCCATCCGTCGTCAAATTGAGCACCTTTCGCTCCTCTTTGGCACGCGATAGAGCTTGATTTAAAAACTCTGGAGAGTAATAGCTCAAAAACCCGCAACTGAGAGGCTTGACCCGCACCTCGCCAGTGCTCGGCCCATCGCCCGTAGAACCATAATGATCCACGCCGCTCACGAACCAAAACCAAAGCTTGCTGGATAGAAAGGGTTCTTGCTGCCACTGATCATCAAGGGGAGGCAATGGAGCAGTCGATGGGTCTAGGGAGCTGTCTGTGCGAGTAGGAGATGGTGGGAGAGGGAAGTAGGATGTCGGTTCCGAGTTGATAGTAGAGTGCCCGCGCAAAGCATGCTCCTCGTCGACTTTTGGCGGTAGAAGAGGAGTTGTGACATTCAGGTGGGAGATGAGACGCAGCGAAGGACTCGTGAAGTCACACCAAATCATCTCAAATCCTGCGTTCATCCTCACAACCCCCTCATATCCCCAGCCAGGGCCACCTAGACCTTCTTTGCGAAACCAATCGCAAATCCCACTGGCACGAGCGTATTCCTCCCATAAAAACTGGAACCCTCCATGTTCTGGCCTCGGTGGGCCGGTCAAGTTACCCCATATGTGCAGCATCTGTGTATCCATCTGACCCGTGCCAAACAGGGTGGCTGACTCGCCATCGAAGTATACGCATTTGACTGGCCGTGTAGTTTGATATGTGAGCATATGGGAGTTCCGACTCCCGCCCATGATCCCGTATGCCATTCCTCTACCAAGCTGTCAATATTGCATCTGTGTCTTCGGCTTAGGAGACCTGCATGTCAAATGCTACCCATTCTGGACTTGGCGGTACATCTGCATCCATTCGGCCGTGGTACAGGTTCGTTAGAGGGGCAATCTGGCAGGGCACAAGGCTGTGGCCGTGTGGAAAAAATGTATTCGACCATTGCTGAAGTAGCCCATAGGCCGATGCAAAGTAGTGCGGTGCTGAAGAAGAGAAATTGAGATTCCAAGAGCTGCTTGTTGCTGTTGTGGAGGCATCTTGAAGGAGGGGTTGCTGCTGGAGCGAATTTGCGAATGGAAGACTAAAGAGAAATTGAAAAGCAATAATCACATTCTTGTTGAAGATCTTCATCTTGAAGCGAACAGACTCCACGCCTCTGTGAAAATTGTAAAGAATCCATAAGACTTACCTAGTGTTGTCCGATGTTATCAGCCATGTTGATATTTCAAGGTCGCCGCGTCAGCTACGATAAGAGATCAAGGGGCTGAGGCGCGTGTTTAGCCCAACTCTTGATGCATACCTGACGTGGAGGAAGCATCTCATCTATTTGCGCATTCCATATTTCTCCGATCCCGATTTCTGATCCTCCATAACACTTAGCAAGTTGACGAACTTGTTACCATAAACGACGACATGTCTGGCAAGTCTTATCCTACACGATCGTTTCACAGCGTATCAGATAGTCTCCGCTGCCCAGGAAACATAGTGCTTCCACCATTGCAATATCTCTAGAACAGTGCTCTTCTGGGTATCGTTCATCTATTTTTTCATCTTTATGAATAGATTCTGGTATTTCTATCATCTGTTGTCTGATACCATTCCCAAGTCCTGATCTAGTGCAAAAACTCATTAAACCAAGACACAGTCGCGTTCTTCGCTCTCTCCAGTCCAGCTTTCTGCTCTGCATTGTTTGGGTCACCCTTCACAGCAAATCCATGCACGAGACCTGGGTAGTAGTCATACTGGTATGGTATACCCAAACCCGGAATGACCTTGTTGCAATACTCCTTCAGCTCTGGCGTCAATTGCGGGTCTGTCTCAGGAGCCAGAATCTGTGTCGGCACAAACAGCGTATCAATCTCGCTTTTAACGAGCAGCGATGGGTGTGCAACCGAGATGGCATCGATGAGATTGTTGCCCTTCGCTCCGAGCTGGAAAGATGCCCATCCACCGAAGCAATATCCCGCAGCGCCAATCTTCTTGTATTGCGACTTCAAAGCTCTGGCGCAGGCGAAAACCTCGGGCCCACGGATATCTTTGGAGTTGCGGCCCATGAAGCCTGGCATATCGAGTTTTTTCAGCACTTCGGCATCCCCTGTCTTCACGGCGGACTCGAGAAGGTTTTCGTCAACGACTTCGCCGCCAAAGCTATGCATGCGATCGATTAGTTTTCCGCTCCGAGAGTGTATAGGTATAGACGTCAAGAACGACGGGATATCTTACGAATCTACAAGGTAGACGGTGGCATCAACTTCTTGTGCAAAGTGGTCTGCCAAAATACGGAGGTTGTTAAATGTCCAGCCAAATACATCATGAATTATCAAGATAGCGACATCCTTGTTCGAGCCGGTGATGTAGGCTTTGTTCTTATCAAGGGCACCTTCTGAGCCAATTGGCTTTCCGTCCCATTTGAAGCCTGACTTGCAACAATCGAATGACATTCTGGCGGTTGAGTTGGACTGAATGTGAAATTTGGAATTGGTGGGTTTCAGATCAAGCAAGAATGATGGATAGAGGGGTAAAGTTTTTTGAGCTCTCGATTAAATATTTATCTCATTCATTCATTCATTCGTTCGTTCATTCATTCCATGAACGTCCTGTATGAGTTGAAGGCGATGTAGGACGGCGTGAATGTGTCTTATAGATATGGCAACATGTCCCCGGTGATTAAAGATTTCCTGATAACAAAAACATATAGTAGCATCATTAAAGATCTAAAAATAATACCCTAATCCGGAGATACTCCCTTCAACTCTTAAATCCGACCATCTGTTATACCTAGTCAAGCGGGCATTACACCTGCACTCGTATCCCAGTGTTCCCCCTTTCGATAAGAATTGCGAGATCTTCAGAAGCAAGTGCAAATGCCGCGTTTGGGATCGAATCATTAGATAGAGAGTATACCCCTAACCATTTCTTCCCAAATCCTAATACCGAGGATCTTTCAGGTTTACCGAGTCAATCGCACGTACAGTACTATAGACTTTTCACGTGTAAATGGTTTTTCTTTTTTGTTATACAGAGAGGCTTTACTGAAAGAAAGTCTACTAAGACCAAATCGACCTCTGTGAATTAGCTGTTAGACCGAGGAAGTATATTATAGACCTTGATTGAGCCTTCTGAAAGTCATAGCAAATATAGCCCCGGAAATACAGAACAGTTTCATGAGTTATTATATCTTTTTTAATATTCTATGTGCAAGGAGGATTTACGTACAACTTCTAATTAGTACAATATTCCTAAAATACGAAAATTATTATATTTATATAACTCCTTTCAGCCTCGTTAGCACAGCCGCGGCTTTCATTTCATCATTGATTCCAACCTAAGGCCGCCAACATATAGCTTCAAAACATCCGATCTGATCCCATCATCACTCAACAACCAACCTACTCACTCCACCCCAACAAACCTCATTCCCGACCCCCCGACAAAACCTCACATCACATCGACATCACAATGGGCAACGCCTCTTCAAAAGCCGCCTCGAAAGCAGCATCAGTATCAAAAGCAACCACAAAAACAGCCCGCAAATACCCAACTCGCTCTCCTCCCACATCAACATCCAGCACTCCATCCGCGCAACCATTTCGTTCTTCTCCTTCACCTACTGCCACAAACTTAGGACCGCAAGTACATCCGGAGCCAAAAGCGACATCTACACGAGACCGAGGTAATTGCACTCTCCTCTTCTTTTCTCTCTTTTCTTTTCTTTTCTCTCACCCACAGCACCCCATCCATTCCTCTCTATGGACTAGCCAAAGCTAACCTACCTACCAATCAATTAGACATAAACCGCGATGCCTCAGACCCAGATTTCGCAGCGCGCCTCCAGCAACTCGGCCCCGTACAACCAAACCCGACCTATTCTGCCTCCTCAACCTTCCACGCTCCCTCCCCCCCTGCCACATCCACCAATACCAACACCACCACCACCTCCTCCTCTCACGCATCGGCATCATCAACCCCCCAATTCCGCCCCTCCTCGTCTGCACCCTCGCAATTCATCTTCCCCCAAGCGAGTCAAAACCCAGCAGTCAGCCTCCTGACAGCGCGGTACCGACTAGCAGAGGAGGCGGATAGGGAGTTCGAGAGTATAGGCCGTAGGGGCGCGAGGGGCAGGAGCTTTCTGGATGTGGTTACTTTGAGGCAGGTGCTTGTGTTGAGGGAGAGGGGCGTGGGGGAGGGTGAGATCGAGAAGAGGTTGGAGTTGAGGGAGGGGACTGTGGGGGCGGTTAGGGGGGAGGCGGGTCGTGTGTGCTACGGGGTGACGGGTGTGGTGTGATGTGTTTGTGTTTGTGGTATAAAGGCATAGGTGGGTGGATGTATATATTTGTGGGGTTTGGGTTTGGATGGAGTTATAGCGGTTGGGATTTTGAGGGAGGATGAACATGGAGTTTGGGATTGGTGGTGATGATATTACCTTTACACTATGGACTGTGGATAAATACGATGCCCGCTCGCTCGCTCGCCCGCTCAACACGCCAACAAAACACCATGATTACAATACTCCAGAAAAAAGGTGTCCGAGTTCGCTACTAATCTCACCAAGCCGAGTGCCCACCGTCCATTTTCAAATCCGCACCCGTCATGAAACTCGACGCATCACTGATCAAGAAAACCGCTGCTCCGCGATACTCCTCTGGCGCACTTAACCTCCCCAGCATATTCTGTTTCGGCCAATTCTCTCTCCGATCCGGGAATTTCTCAAACAGCGCTTCCACCATGGCCGTCACGATGTAGCCAGGCGAAATGGTGTTGACTCGGATTCCGTACTGGCCCCATTCGCTAGCTAGGTTGCGACCGAGTTGGAGGACTGCTGCTTTGGAGGCGTTGTAGGCGGGACAGATGAGTCCCTTTGTGGGGTGTTGCGTTAGCCAGTGTGCTATTATGATATGATACCTAGGAGGTACCTATGAGAGAAAGAAAGAAAAGGGAGGAGAAGAGAAGAGGAGAGAGAGAAAAGGCCGCTCGAGAAGAGAAGAGCAAACATACCCTATTAGCAATACTCCCACTCATACTCCCAATCATAATAATACTCCCCTTATTCTCATACCTAACCATCTGCCTCGCCACCGCCTGGCACGTCATAAAACACCCCGTCACATTAACGCTCATCATCTCATCGCAGTCCGCCGCCGTGTACTCCAGCGCCGGCGTCTCCTGCTGGATTCCCGCCGCTGCAATCAGCCCATCCATCCTCCCGTGTGCATCGGCAATCTCGCCCACGATGCTATTCATCTGCTGCACATCCCGCACATCGATGCGTCTGTAATGCAAGGATGTGCCGAGCTCGTCGCTGGCGCGCTTTTGCACGCGCTGGAAATCGGGCGAGGGGGTTTCGAGGCGGTCGAGTGCGTAGACTGTTTAGTAGTTCACTGCTGTTAGTTGAAGTGTTTCTGTCTTTTCGTCGGTTCTGGGTTTCATGTGATGGTTGATGATGTTCGCTAATTTATCAAGAGGACTAAGGAAATCAATCAGGGAATATGTAGACATACCAGTAGCACCGCCCTCCAACAGCGCCTCAGCGCACACCAATCCCAACCCACGGCCTGCTCCTGAGACAAGCACGACTTTATCCACCAAGTTGAATTCGGACAGGCGCTTGGTGGTGCCTAGATATGTGGGTGCTGGTCCGTTTGCTTTTACGAGGGCTGCGGCTTCTGCGTTTGGTGGTGAGGGGGGGTCTCTGGTTCCTGATTTAGAGGCATGGCGGAGGGGTCGGAAGGTTGAGAATGCTGCGAGGTGCTGGCGGGTGATGGTGGATTGTATGGGGGTGGTTTTGAGGAGCGTGCGGAATGTGCGGGGGAGGGTGGTGGTGCGAAGGTTGTTCATGGTGGAGGCTGGTGGGGGTGTGTTTGGGAAAGAGGGACTAGGGTTGTGCTGGGGTGCGAGGGGGGGTAGAGAGGAGGGAAAGATATGTGTAGAGAAATGGATGGATGGACGGATGTAAGGAGGAGGATTAAGGGGTTTTAAAGAGAGTAGAGCAGGGCAATTTAATGTATGTGAATGTGAATAGGGTGGGAGGAGGGGTCGACGAAAGAGATTCGATTTCGTCCTGCTTTTGGAGGGCCTGATGATCTTTATGAACCTATAGGTATATAGTAGGTATGCGGGCATGGAATGTAACACGGCATGCTCTCGGATTACCCTTTCCAAGCATTGAAAGCTTAACCCCTCCTCCATTAGAAGTGTGAACGCGTATGCATCTCCCCGGTACCTTAGCTTTATATGTCATTCTTAGCTCTGCGGGTAGCATGCAAGCTACTTTATAGTTCCAAAAACTGGGGTTCAAATGAAATCCCTGTCGATTAAAGATGGTTTCCGAAGATATGGATATATAGGCCGTTTTTATAGGCTCTAGTTTATGTCATATTGTTTTTCAACTACATCTCTTCGGGTTTCTGATTCATCGAATTTGACTTTCTTTCCAAGGTACGATACGATAGAAAATGCGGGGTCGCCCAGTCAACATCCCACGCCCCCCACCCCACCCCGCTATTGTCTATGTTGAACTGAGATGCCTCTCAACGGTTTTGTATTATATATTATGCAGTTAGGTTTATTGAATCATGCACAAGAGTTTGAGTTTTCATGCGTTAGAATTGATAGTTTGCTGTGCGATGGTGGATTCCACGTCAAGGTTGAGGTCAAGAACTCCCCACTTTTCACACCTCAGGTACTAAGCTTCTCCGCATTATTCGGATTGCCTAATAGGGTAAACCGAGCGAAGCGCCCCGAACAACCCATAATCGGATTCAGTCTTTCAACTACAGCTAGATGTATTGATGTATTGAACCTTGTTCATCGCTCTTGTTAATTGCCAAAGGGGAAGGTTTCACGAGTAAGAAACCTACTGTTGGTCAGACTTGGTTGTATTTGGGTTGACATCTATATTGGAGCGCTGCGACTACCACCGGGTCCCGTCTCTTCTTCTACCCCTTTCTGACTACTAAGGTATAATTGTTCCATAATCTCATGCAATGGGTGATTAGATTGCTTAGAATGTATGAATAGATCTGAATTGTTATATATCAAGCCTTGATGGCTAAATCTAAACAATGTAGTGCAGCCAATCGACATGCGGCTACGCATAAAGTACCCCGCAGGCAGCAGACGACATTCTTTACTCCTACCACCATCAAAGTTCAAGCTGAAATCCCACTTGCTCTAGGTATAAGCCAACGATGAGAACTTCTATTTTCTGTTCCTTGTGTGGTATTACAACGGGAAGGCTTTCAACAGACACCTTGCAGTCACCGAGTGAAAACGACCTGAGATGGTGGCAAGAAATTCGTTTTAGTAAGTCAGACTTATCATTTACCACAAGATTTATTCGACGAAGACCGTATATGCTTACACCTATTTCGTTTTCAAAGTCTCATCCGTTGGAACGGAATCGACATCCTTTGTCACAGGAATTGGATATCTACGCCGCCGAGGTCCCGGACACGTCCCCCTCAACCCAGAAGAAAGATACACCCAGTCCGGTATTGCCTTCAAACTTTTAGATCCATGTTACCCTGGTGAGACACGTCGCACAACTTCCAACTTCACACTGCACGCTGCGTGCTGGAGTATTCTTTGCGCGCGACTGCCTACCGCCAATGCCTCGGAGATAGCCGAATATCTGTTTCGTATATTCGTATCTACTGTACGGGATGAACAAGGCCACCGTTCTCTATTCCAGGACTGGAGTCCGCCAAATGATCCTGGGCTACGACGCTACGATTTCGGGGAGTTCTTTTATGTGGATCCGGGGCTTGCTTTGGATGCCCCAACCATGGTAAAGAAGGATGATCTTCAATTGCACGCTTACGAGTCTACGTCTACATCCACGTCCACGTCTACGTCTGTAATTACATATAACGGCAATAACAGCGAGAATGTCTTATCTCGGCTCCCATCTGAAGTTTTGCAAGAGATCGTTGGGTACCTACCCACAAAAACAGTAACCGCCCTCCGCATATCCTCAAAAGTCCTCGCTCAAGCCCTTGCTCTGAATAGCCTGACGCAGCAATTCTGGCGCAGTAGATTCTCGCTAGATTCTGAAATGGACTTCGCGTATTCCCTGCTCGTGAAGCCGCATTCCCAAGCGCCAGTAGACTGGCGATCTTGGTATTTATATATCAAGAACGCCCTGAGCAGTATCTCATCGTCAGATGATGGCTCTCCTTCCATTCCGAATTCGAATGCCGCCATATCTTCGCTTCGGAATAGGAAACGCATTTGGGATATGCTTGGACCGCTTGTACGAATTACCCAACTTCTTTGTGATAGAGGGGGTCTCCAAGGACAGCGGATTTTGTGGGATGATGGTCTGGCGTTGGGGACTATGAATGGAGGGTTGGATGTTGAGATGGGCACGAAAGCTATGTGTACTGCGGAGATGGATCAGGATTGTGGTGGGGATATACGAAATAACACATTCGCTCGACCCACCTGTAGCGAACTCGAGATCCGGGGGCTTTGCTTCCCGATTCCGTGCCAAGGTGGAAGTGACAGTTTTCATCTAGGGATATCCTTAATGCCCTTCTGCGGCCGAGACTATGTTTCCGGACTCCGTGTCGTGGAAGCTGGAAAGAGCACTGACTTGGGATTGGTCTTAGAAGGGACGGAAACACAGCTCGAGTTTGCACCAGGCGACGAGATTCAGCGGGTGGAAGTCCTGTTGGCTTCTACGGGCGTAGTGGGATTATGCTTTATGATATCCCGTCAGTCGAGACTGGTAGCACGGCATTCTTTCGGCGAAAACTGTGTTGAAGCTCATACAGAATTGGTCAGCCTGTCTGCAAAGGCTGGAAAACGTATTTGTGGACTTGGTTTTGGATTTGATGTATGTTTCTATTCTTTCTTTTTCCCTCTCTTTCTTGTTCGTGGTTTTGGTATAAGGAAGCCATTCTTGCCTGGCTTATAACTTGGGAGTATGCAATGGTGCTAATAGTAAGATAGGCTTGCAAGGTGGTTTCTGTTGGGCTTGTTGAATGCGATTCAGCGGTCTTGTACCATTAATGTCCACCACTTGATTATTTTGTCCTTGAATGGGTCGAGTACGCATCTAGATATTCTCTACATCCAAATGCCGGATTTTAAATTTAGGAGCTCGGGAGGGTAGTTTTGCGTGTCACAGACAAGGATTTCCATGATTCGCGAGTTCAGTTTTAGAAAGCTTTATCGGTCTAAAATCACATCGAGGTGAGCCATTCAAAGATAAATTCCTTTGATGTTACTCCGATATGCTACAAGTAAGACGTATGTATGTTTTGGTCTAGAGGCGAGAATAGAATAGAGGCACTGAATACCCCGCCCCCTATTTTGCCGACTGACAACACCACCTACTACACCACAACACACCACCAAGAACATAATGAAATGAACGCAACGTCAAACATCACATCCATCCACCCACAGAACTCCAAATAACATAATGCATATCTACCGTAAGTATACAAGACGGACCACCAAACCCATCTTCCAATTCCACAACCTCACAGCATATATAACACCACAAACCCAACCACTTGCCCATCAGATCCACATCCACATCCATATCCATATTTAAAATTCCACCACTAGGCTACAGCTACCAGTATACCCTAAACGCCCATCTTCTAGCATGCACGACGATGACACTCTACTCTACCCAAGTCCATCGTTCCAACACTTTCTTCTCTCTCCATTAACTAGCTTTTACTGCCGTACCTCGCACACAGACAGACAGACTTCCCTACTATCAAGATTCAAAAAGGAGTGAATACCTTTGCTTGCTGGAGCCTGGACGCTGAAAGGAAGAGCAGACGGATGGGGTTGGTGATGATGGATGGGATGGGATGCATGGCAGACAGAGGAGTGAGTAGAGCATGCATAGGGTAGAGAGTTCTCGGGGTGGAGAAGGAACATGAGGAGAAGAGGAAATCCTGAAAATACTTTATGGGTTTCGATTCTTGGGTTGTTGGTTCGAAAGACTACAGTGCTAGAGAGTTATAACTTCTACGGCTTGAGTCAATGATCAATCATCAGCATGCCCAATGACAATCCAACTGCCGATTCTATCACCAAGTCAGCATATGATCCAAGTATCCATCTTCGCAAAAGACGACTTACAGGAATATTCGTATCCTCCCCCACAACACTATTCAACCAGTCCCAAAAATTCCCATTATCCCAATGTCCCACTGAGCAATACGGGCTCCCGGTTACATCCGTCTCATCCCAATGCGTATCCCCAGCTGTGATGGTCAATTTCCAATCCTCCCAATCCACCGTCACGGGTGGCGTTGGACCCACTATTCGTTTCTCCATGAATCTGCTCCTCGCCATGCGGCTAGACACCTTGGTAGATTCCAGGAAATCCACACTAACATCATACGGGAGTTTAGTATCGCCTGATTTGACAGTAAGGGTATCGCCCCATTTACTGTTGAAGTTGGCGCTCGTGAGCAGGTTGTTCCCGCCGTCTGTGATGTTGAATTGCAGATACAATGGCTCGTTATAGTATTCCGACGCTTCAAAGATATGCAAGTCGCAGGTCCCCGTAACATATGCGGCAGATGAGGTGGTAGTGGCGGGGACTATACTGGTGGTTGTTGGTTTTGGAGGCGCGGTGCTAACTTCGATATGCGTAGATGCGACTTCGCAGTAATAGGTTGTGGCACCGTCTGATCCAACCGTGTTGGCTATACCGGCTGTCCAGCCGTCGTTACAGGCGCATTCTATGGTGGCTGGGTAGTCGATGGTGTAGTAGGAGTAGTCGGTGCTGAGAGCGGCTACGCTGGACAGTGTGCAGGAGGTTATGGGGGGAGATGAGATTGTGCTACTGGTGCTAGTGGCGACTTTTGAAGATATGGACCCTGTTGGTTTTGCTGTACTAGCCGTGGACGATTTGGAATCTGATGCCGTTTGCGAACTGGATGAGGAGTTTGTTGAACTTGAGCCCTGAGAAGCGCTAGAGGAGCCAGTTTTTGATACGGAGTTTGAGGTGGTTGAACTCGAGCCAAAAGAAGAGCTAGAGGAACCAGTTTTGGACGCTGAGTTCGAGCTGCTCACTTTGGAGCCAGGCGTTGCCGAGCTCGATGTTGTCCCATTAACAGATGTCGAGCTCGAGTCGTCGCCATCTCCCCAGTAGAAAGCCAATGGAATTGTGGTTCCACCCACAACTGTTTGTGCGGAAGCAGCTGCAGCGAGGTAAGCTGCGGTGATGCTCGAAAAGGCGGTAGATTGGCTCAAAGGACAGGCATCCACAAATGTTGTTGAAGCCGTCGTTGTTATGTCGCATCCTGATGTTGTAACTACGTTTGTGACACAGCTCGCAGATGCTGTTGCCTGCGCCGAACCTGAAGCTGTAGAGCACGTAACGTACGAATCATATCCTGTGGTAGATTTACTGCAGCTGCTTGAGGAAGATGCTGAAGAAGATGTTTTGGAAGCTGAAGTTTGGCTTTGGCTACCGGTGGAGCTCGAATCATCCTCGTCTTCTTTTTCGTCCTCCTCGAGTTTGTCGGTGTCGGCTTGCACTCCCTCCAATGCTCCTGTAACGGCACCAACAGCCTCAGTGCCCGCATTTGGAAGGTTACCTGCGATCTCTGAAAGTCCATTTGTAATACTTCCGAGATCTTTCGTCAGGCTCCCAAAGAGTCCACCACCCCCGCCGCCTCCGCCTCCCCCATGAGGAAGATTCCCAAGTAGTCCGGCGAGACCGCCCAAGACACCATTGATGTTATTGATAATAGGAGTTGCCTTTGCAGGTGAGGGATCGGAAGCCCATGCATATATACCAGCGTAAAGCCCAGTAATCTGGTTTGATACAGCTGCAACACTTGTAGAGAGATCGGGCGAGTTAGATGTGATTGTAGTTGTAGGGGCGGAAAAGGTTATGGGGGAACCGGTTGCACCTAGCAAGACACCGAATATATCTGTTTTCCCGTTCTGTACCACCGTAGATATCACGATAGAAGGCTGAGCAATGGTATTAAGCATAGCGATAGCCGAGCTTGCAATTGATGTGCTGCTTGACGACGAGCTACCTGTTATGGAGCTGCTGCCTGTCAAGCTGCTTTGGGAAGTCTTGGATGCTGAGTTTGTGCTCAATGGCGAGTTAGAACTGCTCGGTGCGGAGCTAGTACTGTTTCCGGACGCATGACTTGATTGCGTGGCAGATATTGACTGTGAACTTTGGCTTCCACTTGATGATTGGGAAGAAGAAATGCTAACAGAGCTGGCTAACCTGCTAACACTGCTGCTCGAGATGGTGGAGCTCTGGGAATGGGAAATAGAGCTGCTAGCACTGCCGCTACTATTCGACAGTATAGCGCTCCGGGAGCTGGAAGAGCCAACTGTGCTACGGAGCGATGTGATGGATGTTGTGTTTGAAGAAACCGCCAAACCCGTACCTGCTGCAGTGACGGCGGAAAGAAGTGATATGACCCCCAATTGGGCAGTGATGTGTACCATCGCGAGAGATGCGGATGGAGAACGTGGGAGTAGATTGGTGCTTCTTAGGAGTAGTAAAGATGTGAACCCAAAGACTCAATTCAAAATAATAGATGACAACGCCGATGAGAATTGCTGGATCGTAGAGCTGTGCAATTTTGGAAACGAAGTAAATTGAAGAAATAACTATTTGATCTACGATCTATCTACGTAGTATAGAATAAATTAGTTGAACAAGTGTGGCGCACCACCATGTTGTGGTAGGAAGGGGAAGGATTGCAAAGAACATAAATTTAAGTGCTTATCAGGTAGGTATAGTAAGGTTACATTCTATAAAAAGCGATGGTAACCTGAAGCATGGAGGAGTATTCTGTGCGGCAGAGTTCCAAATCCTTCGCTGCAACATGTAAGACTACCCTGGTCACGAGCCTCTTCGAACCACCGCATTCAATTTGAAGATACGGCTTAGACGCATTTTGCTCCTTCACCACAGGGTTGCTATTGTTTCTCCTGGGATTGAAATCAGTGCCTTTATGAGTAAGATTGCCCGCCCAGTCAACCTATGGAAAGGGACACAGCTAGCTTACTTGGGTAAATGCGTATATTCCCAACACCAAGAATCAACTTCCGACTAGGGAGTACCGTGTTCCTACTCTTGCCTTCGCCGCAGGGTATATTCTAATTTGATAGCTATTTTTAATATCAGCTCTAGGATTCAGATCTACGCCCCACAGCCTTGATGGGAGATTGAGTTCTAGATCTTCCTTGAGCACCTCTTACCTTAATTCACCCGATTTTCCCTGCGGATCGTTGCTTCAAATCAACTTATGTTTATTTCCATTTCCATTTTCAAGAATCTGTTCAGCGTTTATCATTATTTCGTGTTCTCCACCAAGCAACCATGGTTTCACGTATGAAATTCTGGGCGGTGTTAAGTTTCATTGTTTCTATCGCAGCTTCTCCGATAGAAGGTCCATTGGAAAAGCCTCTAGAACAGCGCGCCGCCAGCATCTTTCTTGGTTACAAAGCTGTTAACGAGGTATGTGAAGCTTTCTAAAACAAAATTCATGCAGACACGAATAGTTTTCACTCGGGTTACAACCCCACAAATTCCCCTGACTTATCATACAATACAGAATTCTCAGACAAAGCACCCTACTGACATGCTTCATGTAGAAAAGAGCCAAGGCATACATAGCCGCTGGCAATACCCTGATATTTGATTCCACTGGCAGCTCTGATCAGTTGGGGCCAGGTCAATATATCAGCCCTACATTTCACGATTGGCCCGGTGTTTGGGACTGTGCCATCCTCACGTCCAATCCAACGGCATGGAATATAGCCAACAAGGTATGGGTAGCGGATACCGATGGCTGTGATCCGCCATTACCTCTATGGTGGAATGATGGAGGTGAGTAAATGGATAGAGGAGTTGTAAAACCTCCTCTGCAAACTTTTTAGTCCTCATCATTTCTACGTACTGACATGTTTTCAAAGCTCCCAACAGGCCTGCGTACTTGACGGCCATAGGTGGCTCGACGTGCACAACATCTAATACCATATTGTTCAGCAAGATTGATGCTAGAGGGTTCGAACTTCTGCAGATGTTAATTCCAAAGGACATGCTTGGTACAGCGGGTGGTTTGGGTATTGTCACCCAGTGCGCTGCGAGGACGGATACGGTGGGCCAGGCAGCTCTTGCTGCATATGGCACGGCAGATTGGTATGGGTGGACAAACGTTAAGGGCGTACCGCAAAGATATTAGAGCAACGAGATCAAATTAGAGTTGAAGAGTTTATGTTCGCTCTGTTTCCCTCTTTTTGCCCCTCCTACGTAGTTAGATGAGCATTCCGCAGTCGCGGGCTCGTCGTATAATTATTTAGATAAGGTAAAAGATAAAACATTACTTGCCATAATCAAATTTCGTGAAGCAACAAATGAAAAGACACCTTACAGTAGCATAGTCCCCAAAGAGTCTAGACCTCGGTGTTAGTTTGCCGTCTTTGATTCAGACTGCAATCCGTATTAAACGTCCATTTTAGGTTTGCCGTTGCAATAAACCTTGGCGGTGTCTCCAGATTTCCTAGGTAGCCGAGGTAGCTTACCAACCAGTCTCTGAAGGAATTAAATAGCTGAATCCTTCATTAGATCTCTTCGATAAACCGTGCAATACCTAGCCTACAATCTAGTATTGAAACGCCTTGTAATCCTACCAAGTAAGCCTATACAAAACATACCTAGGTATTGATTTAACATTTCTTAAAGGGATAGGGAAGGAATGACGGACGAAAAATACCAATCTAGGGCCAATGCATCCACCGTATCATATAACAACAATCGTAATCACTTATCCTCATCCTACACGGAGGATCCCGAATTTAAACATAGGGGATTGGCCAAATCAACATTCTGATAAGACCACGTCATTGAGCCCGATGAAACCATGTATGCACAGCTGTGGCGAAGTTTACTAGTATCTAAGGGCCATTGAGACAGGCTTCCTCGGGTATAAATAACTTTCTTGGTAACACGATTAACGCCTCAATACAGAATAGGATCCAAAGTGAAGCACTATGCCTCTATTGCTAACATAAAACGAGAACGGCGAGGAGCGACGCACAAAATGTCAAGCCAGAGATGCCCCTAACCAGGTTCCAGCTAAACCAGTGTAGAAATTAATATGCGAATAAATGTCTGTGCTTCTCGACACTAGCTAAGCTTTAGCGAGCGAGAGCAAGCTATTAAGATCACATAGTGCACTTTGCTAGCCTAGTAAACTGTCTAGTATTGCGATTGCTTTCGCTATGTCTTGGTGGTTAGTTTCTAGGTGTCTAAGTCTAAGTCTAAGTCTAAGTGTGGATGACAATCGTCGCACGGACGCCGTTTCCATGGCAGGGTACGCGGGGTTCCCAATCTTAAATCTAGGCTTGGTGAACTCAAAATTCCTAGGGCTGACAAGCACTAGATAGCCCTATGAAACACTGTTTGCGGCGCAGATCTCTGACCACCAAGCATTCGTTGTTGCTACTATTAAGCTCAGCTGAGGCGAAGCTTATATTTGCGGAGCCAATGAGACAGATTTCCAAGCACCGTGCAGCCTTTGTCGGTAGACTATACGGTGTACACTATACGGAGTACGGCGTACGGAGGATTGATATAGCGTAGGATTAAAGGACTACGGAGGTATAGCGGTTAAGTATTGTTAAAATTCCGAATTAGTGCTTTCACCCTCTATTCCTAATTGGGGACTACTAATAAATACAGCCCCTGTAAGCAAACCCTCGATAGGCTTGAAGCTCTGTAAGCACTACCCTAAGAGGCTTGAGGACACCCCTAAACCCCAGTCTTTTTCAATTGTAATAATACTTAACCGCTGTACCTCTGTAAGCTCTTATCATTAAAATGTCCTTCATTGTTCCTCGCTTTTTTAAGGCTGACTATCTTCTACTTAGCGCGGATCTTCAGAATCCTGCGTCCTTCGTATACGACTAGCCTATAATCCTACTTGTAAAGCACAGGTAAGGACTTTGACAGCTGCGCGTCATATAAGAAATATGGAGACTAGCTACCTAATCAAGATGAGCTGAGCCCCGTAACGTAGAGAGGGAACTATGAGCTTAAGTTCGGAATAAACATATAATATGAATGATTAAAGCATAATTAGAAGGGTAAAGCGAGATGAAGAAGTTCTATTTGCGGTGCTGAGTAAGCAGCCGCATTCAACCACCAACCACCACCAGAACCGTGTCCACCTACACGACACAAGCCACGGTTTCTTCGCCACCAAAAGAGAGATATCTTAACATGAAGCCATTTTGACCACAGTACCAATCCTTGATATGAATGAATCACTCTGCTCTATTCTTTCTGGGGAGGATGAGTGGTGCTTTGATATAATAGGCAAGTCAATAAAATTCAACCCAGACGGTACCGGCGAGGTGTGTAAGTCTCTCGCCACATGTATCCCCTACGATGATTACTAACTACCTACCTATCCGAAAGTTATGGTGCCGTGGTGAACCTCAGATTTGGATTGCCGTCGACTTTCAGTGGAAGAGCATCGGCGTTGGACAACGCGTCGCAAGTGCCACCGCCGGCACCCGAAACAACGAAAGCCCTCAGATAATGGGGCAGCTCAACCTCGAAATCACACTCTCAAAGCGGGTGCCACAACAGGCGCAAACCTGGCCCCTTGTGTTCAACGATCTTAAAGAATCGGCCTTTCAACCAAAGTCGTATAGCATCAGCATCGAGAAGGGCCACTTCATACGACCGTGTGAGGTAGGGACCACGTCCCCGTCAAGGTACGCGCTTCGGCTGCTGTTTGATAGATCGCCGTATCCGCCGCGAGAGGAGTGGATGAGACCGGAGGGCGGTCCTGATAGTGGGCAGTTTTGGTGTATCAAGGAATTTGTGGGACGCGATGCTCCGGAGCTGGAGAAGCTGGGGAGAGCTATAAATGACCCAGCTCCACCAGGCGGCTGGGATTCCTGCGCGGTCTCCTAGGTGGTTGGGTAGGGCTGTTCGGTTATGGGGTGCTCGTGTGTGGGTACCTGTCTTTGGTTTCGGTCTTTCCGTTGGGCTCGATGCAGTCTAGAGATATGGATCATAGATTGCCATTCCTTTCTACAGCCCTGTCTTAATGCTCAAAGCTGATCTATGAGGACATGTATAATGAAACATTTATTCTCAATCCGAATTCTTCTTCATTTATTTCCAAAATCCAGTCATCGGATTTTTGGACTATCGATTCATGAAGCGAAGTGAAGTTCAAAACCACTACCTCTGACTCCGGGAAAATATCAAGTCAACACCAACAGCTGAATCCCCTCGTTCTCGCAACCTCCTTATCAATTTTGAGATTTGCTCGACTACTACTTGAGCTATAATAATTAGCAAGAAGCGGTATTGTCAGCGAGGAGAAGCCGTTCGGAGATGAATATCGAAACCGGGCAAGGCCGTAGTCGAGGTAGGAATCGTAGGATGACTACCCTCATATTTACGATTTCAGGCAAGGCCGCAAATAAGGAACACCGAAGCATCGAGCGGTTTTATTAAATACCAGTACAGTACTACAAAAGTGGGTATCAGCAGCTCGGGTTTCGGTACCCGAATACTTCTCGGCGTCCACCCATCACAAATGATGCCTTGACCGAGAGGATCGCCGTGGTAAAACATTTGATAAGAGACGCGGATTCAGTGGCCAGGGATGAACCGATATGCTAAAATACGTGTAGCGATCGAGGACTTGTAGTGCTTTGCGAAAGGATTCAAGAATTGATTCCTCGGATACTAACGTACCTCAGCTAGGATGGAAGGACGGAAATGAGTCGCAATGAACAGTTGGTCGTAGATGTGTAATAAACCTACTATAGAGAGAGAGGTTCTTCTACAGTAGCAATTGTAGTTTCACTATTGTGTGTGGTATGAATAGCTTTTCAAGAAACTTTAATATATACTATTGCGCATGCAATGAGGATCCGCTATTTAAGAAAGGATCTAGGGAGATAAAGTGTCCCATATACTGAAAGCCAGAGCTTATAATATTCGAGGGGGAATGGCTTAGCAAAAAACGATTGGCGTAAAGGTGACGGATGGAAATATTGGCGCAATATGGGCTTTAAGGTTGGATTTTCTTTAGCCTGTATATCTTGCGGAAAAGACCACTGCTTTAACCACGCGCCGCCGAGCATTTTCCAGCGGAATATTTTCATTATCAATAGCTAAGACACCGCCGCAGCTGTCTTTAGATTTATCATGCATGCGCCGTCACATAGAATAGAAACCCATCTATCTATGAAACACGCCTATGCCAGACCTCTCTGAGCATTTCTGCAATGTAGATTTAATCCGATGGTTTGTTAGAAATTTAGTCGTCGCGGATAGATAACTGTCCAGGCCATTCTCACTAGATCAAATAATCATCTATAAATTCACGAGCTAGACCCGTACTACATTGGTTACCCGTCCGGAAGCCTACCTCTACACAAAGCTTTCCAGAAAAAGAAGGGAAAAGGAAAAACATTTTCAATATACCTGGTAAGTCTTCCCACCTCACTCATAATCCGCGAACAATCAATTAATCACGAACAAAAACCAGCCAAGGACCAAGCAAGGATCAGCTAGTAGGGCCTTGGGAATTATTGATTCATCTCTCATAGCGCTCGAGGCGAGATGAGATAAGGTACACGGAAATGTACTGTGCTGTACTATGAAACACATATATGTATGGTGACTTCGTGCCAACTTGGGCTATACGAAGCATATTTCACCATCCATCCATCCCTCCCCCTCCCCATCTTCATTCCTCACCCTAACTCCACCACAGCAAACCTCAGCCCAGAACCCACACCCTGCCGGTGCTATCTACCTACCATATCCTCTCCTCTCCTCTCCTCTCCTCCACCCATCAAGCTTATACTTCTCTATACACCATTCATATCAAGCAAACAAGCAAGCAAGCAAGTACGTACCATCCTCCTATCTACAACCACACGCACTCACCCACTAACCAGCTAGCAGAAAACGAAACGAAAAGGAAGAAGATGGGTAGGTAGACGCAAGGCATTATTATACACCTTGGTCTTGAGCTACGCTTTAGGAACACTATTTTAGTTAGGGGTGCAAAAAAGGGGGTGGATGGATCAATGATATGATATGATATATGTAGAAAAGAAAAGAAGAGAAGAGAAGAGAGAGAAAGAAAGCAACACAGTATCTATGGCCACGGTGGGTATTTGGATCAATGCTATGTCTGTCCGTCCCTATAACATGGGAGTATGAATGCTAAAGTACAATAGGATTAGATGGGTGGGATATGTGTATACCGAATAGGGATCAAGTGTATGATATATAAAGATAGTCTCGGGATTCTCAAGCTGTAAAGCAGCCCCTTTACCATCCACCTCCTCATGCCAGCTCACGTCAGCTACAATCCCACTCCCGCTCCTACTTCCAATCCGGCTTCCCAGCTGAGCTGCTATTCGATGATTCAATCAGGTCCTAGGACCCCCCGGCCAGTTAAGCTAGCACAAAACCCCATCATTACATCGCATCACCACACCTTCCAGATCAGAAAGTCTCTATAGAGCCACTCAAAAGCTCGAGTATCCACCTAGGAACATCTTGCGCGTTATCCGCACGCTCCTCGTAAGGACCAGGCCAAGGCAGGTCTTACTAAGGAATGATTCGTGCTATCGATCGATTGAAGAAAGGGGATGTGAATATGTATGTGTTGCATCGATACTCTGCAGGCCCGCCGTCTTTCTCGTTCTATTATCGATGTTTCGTTCCACATCCTAGTTATCTTCAGCAGGCTTCTTCTCTATTCCAGGCTTCTCTCAAAACCAACAGCTTCTATCAACCAAGTCAGCGCTGACCCTCATCCTATCTAACCATCAAACCTCGCTATTACAACCACTCTCATCCTCACCATATCCAAGCCCTCCATCTTCCCTCCCCTCCCGTCTCCTTCCCCCCATCCCTCTATCTCACGGCCTTGGATCCGATCCAGACCAAGCAAGACTTAAAAGATAGTTGTCCAGCGCTACTCCCTTCCGTAGTGGAAGAAGCGTATCGAGAGATTGGACATATCTCATATTCATTCGTTGATTCATCTATTCATCCGTTCATCCGTTCGTCCGTTTATTGCCACAGAGATGACGTGGAGGTAGCTGAGTAGAGTAGAAAGGGTAGAAAGGGTAGAAAGCAAGGCAGAATTAGGAGTCGATGAATATACTGGCTGAGTGAGTTGGGTTATTGAAGGCTCTTCTGCATCTTCTGTGTGCTGGGTATACGCTGGCTGCTGGTGTGCATGAGATGTTTGTGTTTGTATTCGTATTCGTATTCTTATTTGCGCGCGATGCGAGGCACGTAAACGGTGATGGTTCCATGGAGGATGAGTCGGGTTTCTCGATGTAGATTCTAGCTCAATGCTTGCCCATCTGTCACTCTATCAGTCAGTCAGTCGGCTTTCCTCAACGAACTGGATGGGAGATCGTAGTAGAGAAGCGCTGTGGTACTCCGTACTCCGTGGTGTAGCGACGGGGTTTATATTGAGATTCGAATCCAAGACTCGAGACTCGCGGCGTTTGGGGTCGTCCGTTGGAGCGTGAACATTGTGGGCTGCTGGGTGTGGTGTTGGCTGTACGCGTGTGGCATGGAGATGGGGTGGAGAGGAGAAGGATCTTGGTATGCGAGTTGAGTAGAACGGAATCCGTATTTCTTGCTATTAAGGAGCTGGAGGAGCGTGTGTTATAAAATTACATTGACTGCTGCGTGGTGAGCTTCTCTTTCCTCTTCTGTTCGCGGCCATGGATGGTGCGCAGAATCTCAGCGTCAAGAGCTCTGAGATTCAATGGATGGCATAGGTACGAGCTGCACGGTTCAGATCACAGAAGAGAACAATGCATGATTGGTTGAGGAAGAATTCATTTAATTTACGGTAGCTAATGACTGTACAGAAGAACGAACCAGCCCCATGTGTATCAAGACGGAGGAAGCAGTCAGCAAGAGCAGAAGAATCAGGAACGATTAGACCTACCAATACAGAGAGGAGAAGAAGCAGAGTGGTGAATTGGTAGAAACACTCACGCCACGAGAAGGCTTCACCGTGTGAGCACCCTGCCGTTCAGTCAATCTGCAACACCCAAAATACATACCTGCCCTATTGATCCCCCGAAACGCACCTATCGCCCGCATATCCAAAGTTGTTAGCAATTGATCCCTGAAGAAGACGATGAAGGAAGGAGGAGAAAACACCACGACCGCAGACCAGAGGGGAGCAGACTGGATCTCTTCGCCGAAGCTTGAGGCAGCCTAGTCCTACTACCACAAACCTCATAGTCCCGATGGAATGGCAATTAAAGGGCAACCCGTAATTACTAACTCAACGAGTGACAGGAGCTGCCACCGTACCCTCAGCACTAGACTCGAAGTCTCATGTAAGAGGTTGGTGTTCAATTTGAGACTTCGTGCAGCCAGACATCGTTATACGTACTACGTACCGGAAGGGTGTTGGAGTGAACGGGAAGAATGAGGGGACTTACTTGTGGTGGCAGCAACGATGATGCCGTGTGGTGGTAGTGCAGGTGTTGGTTGATGAAAAGATGGATGAGAGAATGGGTGGCGGTGGTGGTTGATGAAATGAAGTTGAAGAACTTGTTGTAAGATATGTAGGAGGGATGGAGGGAGAGGGGAGGAGAGGGAACTTATATACTGCTGGCACGATGGCGAGTGTGTGCGCTACCTTAGGTTCCGATCTTGTGAATGAGCAAGTTCTTGAAAAATTAGTCATGTCGTGGGCTGGTGGTGGTTGGCGAAAACGGCAAGAGCCCACCCGCGATGCTGGTGGGTCCAAGACGGAGAATTTCTCCATGCATGCGTTCATGAGTATGATTGAATTGCAAGGTGCATACGCCCATGTTGACTACTGGCTAGACTCAAGTATAATTAAAATTAATCTAGATCTCTGCCAGATTCACTTTTCCCCAGAGCAGAGGCATGCGGAAAACTCTATTGACACTTGAAAATTCTGCGCCATACAACCATTTCGACCACTTCTTCACACCTAAACTTCTACTCGCCCACCATGTCTTTACACCCTCTATCCATTCTTTTCTGATTCGGCTTCAATGATATTTCGCTTTCCTTGTGGATGCCAGTAAAGAAAGGGGACTCAGCCTCATAAGCGAGTGGCGCAGACCCGCTTTTAGGGCGACGTCTGTGTAACAACGGAAGGAAAGGACCCACGGATGGACATCTACCCAGGCACAAACCAAGGTTCCGAAGTATATTTTGTTGTAATCATAGATATGTGCTCATACATACTCATCCACGTGGGCTCATCTTATTTTTATCGTGAAAAAACTCCAATGCCCTTTGTTTACTTTCTCAATCCTCAATTATATGTGGGGCTCCAAACCGTAAGATATCTCCAATCTCACGCTTGAAATCTCTGCACTTGATCTAAGACATGACCTGCATATTGACGGGCGCTTGTGAGCCGTCAGACCTGCATGTGCGGGGTATTCAGCCTTGTTTTGGAATCTAAAATGATACCATCACCATGTCTGTGTAACCACTAGTAATTCACATCTTCATGTCAGAGATTGCAACCACTCACAGCGACCAGAGCAATCTGGCTTTTAGATATACTGGAGATTAAACCAATGAGAGTCATAGACGGGAAGTTCGATTAAATTGCAAATGGATCCACTGCGATATCGCTGCCCCCATCGCCGCCATCATGATCTCCAAATGCGGTCATCCTCCTGCTTCTTGCAAGAACAGCTGTTCCGTTCCGGTTGCTATGCTGAATAGCTGCAGTCGAACGATAGCAACGAACGTGTATAAGAATCCCCGCTGTTGACCTTCCTTTGCTCTTTTCTTCTTCTTTCCTCAGTAGCCCATCTATACCAATTTACAATGTATTCTTCGGCTTATCCCTTGACTTTTGTCTTCAGAGCTTCACCAACTCTATTTTCAGCAAGATCTACCCAATCTGCATCATCTGCAAAAGCTTTCGAGTTCTCTCACCAAGACTCACAATTTTCCCCTACTTCCGACCTCAACAAGATGGACTGCGTCCTTGCTTACGCTGCCATTGGCCTTCTACTTGGCTTCTCCTTCATGTATCTTTGCCTGCTCGGATACTCTGCCGCTACAGCCGCCATTGAAGAAGCCCTCATTGAGCCAGTCGACGAGCCTGACATCCTGCCTGTTGTCCCTGCTCTCGACCACCTTATCGACCTTGTCAACCAGCTTGACATCGAGTCACCAATCGTTGATCCCATCGCCAAACCCATCATCGACCCTGCCATTGACGATCTTGTCGTTTGCTTCTCGAAGCTTTCGATTCGCCAGTCGTGCTTCAAGGCCCCATTGACTTCCGCTACAGCCAATCATTTGCCTCGCGTCTATCCCGCAAACCGCCACCTTGGCCTCGTCCCAGCACTCAAGCCCGCACCCGCTGTCAAGAAGAGCCTTCGCTTCCGGACCGTTTCTGACCGCCCCGATGTTGACATTTGCGACATGCATCTTTTCGCAGTCGAAGAAGGCGCTCTCAAGCAAAAAACACCGGCTCAATCATGTTGTTCACACTTCATTGGTGCGAAGTTTGTTGTTTTCCCCGCCAACCGTGCCGTCTTGCTCAAGGAACTTGGAACTTTCGACACTCCAAAGAAACAGTTTCAATCCATTTTCCGTCCATTGTGCAAGACTCTTCGCCACCAGACTTGGTGCTCAGACTGTCACCGATGGCGCCATTCGGACAACAATTGGGAGACCGTCGAACCGGCTAGCCCAGCATCAAACCCAGTGAAGCTTTGCATCAGCCCACCCAAGCCTGAACGCAAGAAGCCTTTCATGTTCAATTGAAGCACCTTATGGTCGGTTTGCCTCAGGACCGTAAGTCTTCCTTCCTTCTCTTCCTTCCTTGACCTCGTCCTCTTCTCTTCATATCTAACCAACTCTCCCAGGACCCATGGGAAGGACGACTTCCAACCATCTTTCACGCAACTTATTGACGCCGCCTTCGTATTACGACAGACGATATCTTGACATGGAGGATTCAGTGAGATTATTGTACGATTATTTGTTTTCCTTTGTTTGTATGACTATTATGCTTTCGTTTGTTTGTCTGAGTATTACATTGTATCTGGGTGTTTCATGGCGGAGGATTGTCTCTCTTGCGTATGGATCGAAGGAAAGGAAGGAAGGCTTCGCGATTCACCGGGTGCCGCACATTGGCTTTCCAGTAAGTATCTCCACCCCCGCTGTCCACAATTCGAACAACAATACTCTCTAGTGCCTCCCTGTCGGGCTCAGACAGGGTCTCCTCACCTGGTGTGGGGGGAGCCCGCCGATTGTCCTGCGCCTTCATGTGGCGGCGGGTGTCAGTAGTTCGTTCTCATCTCTGATGGGATGGATGAAGCTAAGACAGGACAAACAATTTGTAGCTTTGACTTGATGATTGGGAAGGAAGTTGGTTTGGTGTGAGGAAGAATGAAATAAATGAATGAAATAACTTTTTCTGATCAAATGCTTGACTTCTCATGTGAATCTGTGATGATGTTTGGTTTCTATGATCATGTAATCTTTAATTGTCTCTCCGCTTGCATTACCTTCAGACTGTCCAGTAGCTACCATCCCCTCCTTTCTGCTCCTCTCCACATCCCCACCCTTTCTCCCTCTCCTTTCCATCCTCTTCTTCTCTCCCATCCACATACACACAACCAGCTATCTTTACTCTCATAATGAACGCGCTGCTCGAATTCAATCATAGCTTGCTTGCTGAATAAATCGGAACCGGGATGAGGATACGGATGTACGGAGTGCCTGGGTTTGTATTGAGTGATCATGACTATCTATCTAACCACGTAGGCTAGCATGCGTTCCTTGCCTTCCCATCCTCATGGTCGATTGCAGTGTGGAGAAGATTTACTTACGTCGGCTGTATATCTGGTATTTATTTAATCTATGACTACAACAACAGGAAACTTTAATTAACCGAGTGGCATTTCCGACAACAAGATAGAGTCTATCTATCCATGATCAGCTCTTACAATTACCTGATATTGCGGTTGTGTGTTGCTGAAGTGTTCTCCCACGGCCGTGAATCAATCAATCGAACGCCAACGTGTCGCTAACTGAGTAAGATGAGATGAGTTGTTATAGACTAGGTAGTGGGGTGCTCGAGAATTATCAGTGCTGGTAGTACAATACTGATTGTGTCGTAGAGGCGATCGATAGATAAATGTATAGGCTGACGAGTTTGGTGCATGCATGCTCTTGTAAGATGTCTCGAAATACGGCTTCGTTGATTAATTAGTGCAGCCTTGCTACCCGAAATATAGATAATATTTTTATACTTGACCTATGGGTTTGCTGCAGAGAACCCTGCTTGATTTCGTTGCTTGAAGATGAAATCATTGGCTGGGTTTGAAAAAGGGGGGTGTGCAGTTCAAGCTAAGCGCCGCATCGCGCCGCGCCGCGCCCCGCCATGCGTTCCTGGGCGCTAACCCCACTATGCCCCACCCCCACCTCGTAGTACTTCAACACTCTCTTTTCTCTTTTCATAATCAAGTTCAAACCCAACGCAGAACACCGCGATCTTTAAGGCATCACTGCTTGTCATGCCAACATGTCAACAACCAAACAAACAGCGAAAACTTCCGTGGAAAACCTACCCACCGCCCACCTCTCCGCCTTCAAGCGCACTCTGAGCGGAATCCTGTCCACAACGCTCGCAGAACGTACATTCGCGCAGATAATCGACGGTCTACCCACACGAGATGACAATGGATACTTCCCAACATACAGCACGGAAATTCGGGACAATACTGCTTCCTCTGCGGAAGCTATGGAGGGTGCACGAGAACTTCTTCGAGGACATATCAATGCATACACCACGCTAGTAGACGCAAAGGTCTGTTTAAACCCCCAGCCCGTTTAAAATAGGATACTGAGGGAGTAGATAGTTAGCACAAGCTTATCAGGATGCTCGACCAGGGTCTGTAGAGTTTTATCTGCGATTGTTGGAGATGCTAGCTGTTGCGTGCCACGATATCGCTGCTCTTGTCTACGGGGATACGCAGCCTGGTTTGCGCCGAGCCGGCCAGAGCGCCCAGGAATGTCTGGCTGCGCTTGAGGGTAGGCCGACGGATTTCATGCATGAGGATTATTGTGCGTTGCAGCAGTATCCGAGGGGGGTAGCAGATGTGGTGGGATATTAGGCCGAGTATCACTTATTCGGTGGCGTAGTGCTGTTTGATAGGGGGGGTTCTGGCACTGATGTGAGGAATCATCCCTTGAAATCCAGTGTGCTTCCTACCTGCTTCTACGTGTCTATTTCGTGTTTTTTGGGCTGAATAAACAGCAGTGCAAGCGTGCGTTCCTACATCCCGTGGGCGGATTCAGGATATTCCAAATTTCCTCCACCCATATTAAGAAATTCGCCGAATACGTACAAGCTTCCGAGGATACGCAAGAAGCACTGTTTCCGTTCAGTGCAGAAAAATATACATATCGCGTCGACCCGTTCGATGCCATGGCACTCAATATTTATCGGGACAGATATGAGCGGGTGATACCAAGAGATAGACCTACGAGATGTGTTCAGCGTCTTGCGGATTTTCCGGAATTACAGGACGCGCTGGTACAAATTAATCGTGACGGCTCTGATCAGTGATTAAAAAGGATTTCGGCGTTAAACCACCTTTGCGTTTACCATGAAGCAATGGAGCTTGCCATTGGGGTCGATAAATACGGCGCTGCGAGTGGGAGGAGATGAAAGAGACAGATCCGTGTTCTTATTCGTTGGACCAAGGCTCTTTCATTCGAATACCATCAAGAGGTAGTCAATTCGGTCGGAAAGAATGCATTAACCTGCGTGGTTGGCGCCCAAAACTAGAGCGCTATGGGATGATTGACACGAATGCGAAAGCATATCCCTTTGAAAATAATAACAGAAAAGGCGCACAACAAATTCCAGACCCTCTTCTCATGAGACTCCGGAAGCGAGCAAGCTTATCTCCGCAACTAGGTACTCGGGAGCTATCAAAAACTCCACTTCGCACATCTGACGGCGCATCTCGGTCTCGGGGCTATCTGATATGGGTCCCGCAGGATACATCACATCTGTAAAGTTGTACACAATCCGAACCATTGAATGCAAACTATTCATCAAGACTACGACCACCGGTATATTTACGACTCAGGGAACTCCACGGCGGTTGAACAACAATTATACCAGAACGCGAGAGACTTCTAGCCCAAAATTACGCTTGGTAGCTTTCGCAAAGAATCAGAGCTGAAGCGGTGGGGGCTTCCAAGAACCACTCATCGACATGCTGATTCGTTTCAATAACGATAATACTCTTGTCTTTACCAGCTTTTCTGTACAGCCTCATAGACTTCCCCCGTTATTTTTGCCCGTCGCTGAGCGCCGTTGAGTCAAGAGGTCGAAACTTTAGACTTGTTCTCAGATAGTGTTTGATTCTGTTTCTATTTCGAGTTCGATGCCAAGAGGTATATCATCACGACTTGCTCCTAACCTAAATCGCTCAGTCAGCAGAAACCAAGGTAGTCCTTGCCATCAAAACCGGGTTGGAGTCACGTGAATATACTAGTCCAAGATCAACGAATAAGGGACCATCTATTTGAAGTACCTACCCCAGTTTAAAATTCCGGGAAACCTTGAATTTAGAATCGCGGGAAGGAAATCAGGTGTTGCTATTCAGAAAGCGACAAATTCCGACGGTCGCCTGCCTGCCCATAAAAAAGATCAGTCCACAAATCTGACGATCTTTTAGCGCAGAACATCTCCCGATACGTAGGTATGCACGACATGCTATATGAATATATATTTTGAGACAGACCCTTTTCTGATATTTATTACTCAAGTTTCTAAGACAATTACGAGACAAGGTTCTCTAAATATCATATCATATCATATCTTATCTTATCGTATTTTACAATCACGGAGTACTATACTGTGTTAAAATCTGAAGTATTCGAGAGCTTAAATCCGGATCCTTCAAGATGCCGCACGCTCCCGCATCAACCCCCGCTTCACCTCCGGCGTCAAGTACGGCTCGACCGATGGAGCGTATGAAGCATATTAGCAGGGAGGCGTTATACACAGATCTGGAAGCACGTATCAGATATCTACACGACTTTCTCGATTTCAGCGGTAGTGAGTTTTAATCCTATTCCTACAGTACAACATTCTTTCTTTCTATATTTAATTTCCTCATCCAAATACAAAAGCAGTCGCCATAAACAGGAGCCAAAAACAGAAAGAAAGAAAAAATCAAAAATCAAAAATAGACTTACTAACTTCCCTCACAGGAGACATCGACGCCCTAGTCAGTGGCGCCAAATACGTCAAAACTCTCATCCCAGCCGTGGTGAACATCGTCTACAAAAAACTCCTACAGTACGACATCACAGCGCGCGCCTTCACGACGCGTAGCACGAGCTTCGAGGGCCCGCTAGACGATGTGCCAGAGGAGAATAGTCCGCAGATCTTGCATCGGAAGATGTTCATGAAGGCGTATTTGCAGAAGCTGTGCTCTGATCCATCGAAGATGGAGTTTTGGGAGTATTTGGATAAAGTTGGGTGAGTTATAGTTCTTACGCAGTCCATTCCATTATCTTACTTGGACTCATTTTCACTTTGATTTTAAATTTTGTAGAAGGAGAGAAAGAAAATAATACTGACAGAACCCCACCAGCATGATGCACGTAGGTCTCGGCCGCGCGCACCCCCTCCACGTAGAATACATCCACCTAGGCGTCTGCCTCTCCTTCATCCAAGACATCCTCACCGAAGCGATCCTGTCGCACCCACGTCTCCACCTATCGCGCAAGATCGCGCTCGTAAAAGCACTCGGCAAGGTCATCTGGATCCAGAACGACCTATTCGCGAAATGGCAGATGCGCGACGGTGCCGAGTTTACGGCCAACGAGGAGGTGGTTATTGAGAAGGAGGGCTATCTGCATGGCAAGAAGGTGCTGGATGATGTGGATGGAGATGAGGAGGAGAGTCCCAGGACGCCGACGCCGACGAAGGCGAGTGCGTGTCCGTTTAGTGGGATGGCGGATTTGAAGGTGGATGAGTCGAATGCTGAGGAACCGCAGGTTGCAAGCCCGAAAGCTGCAGATCCGAATGTAGCTCCCGATAGTCCAGCTCTGAAGACTTGAAAGAAGGGAAGGAAATTGTACCAGCATATTGTATAAACAGCTTCAGAACTCAAAATGAAGAATGAAGAATGAAAATAAACGTTCTTAATACAAACTGAAGGATGCCTATGCCTTGAAATATGGGGTTTGTGTACCCAGTATTATTCAAATATATCGTCCCTAGACGCCGAGCATAAAAACGGAGGCATTGCTTCGGGTCTTATTACTCCTCCTTAGACAGTCAGGAAATCAAAACATCAAGAACGAATCCGGCACGCATTAGCCAGTTTTAGGGCATAAGCAAGGTGCAGGAAGCCCCACTATCCCCAGACACCTTGTCCCGTTTAGCGATGGTGCGAACAGAAACTACCCGCTCCCGACCCCTATTCCGCCGTCTCGGTACAGTATAGTAGCAGCATAGCCATAACAAAGTCTTTCACCAAGGTAAGCAAGAGATGTTAATATATAAAGAGCAGAATCCCGAAAAAGAAATATTAGAATTTTACTTTCCACAAGCAAATCGCAGCTTCGTTTCATTTCATTGAGATTCCTTTCGTTCTGTTGCTACCTAACACAACAACCCCTCACGGATCCCCTCAACTCAACATGTCAAATCCCAAAGGCAGCGTCCTCATCACCGGCGCAAACGGTGGTCTCGGGAGCGCATTCGTCTCAAATCTAATAGCCTCCCCCTACGCATCATCCCACCGCGGAATCTACATGGTCCGAAACCCCTCTTCCGCCGCTGCCCTCAAGACGGTCCTCCAGAACGGGCCCAGGACACACGCCTCGTCGATAATCCCGCTAGACCTCAGCAGCCTCGCAGCGATCCGCGAACGCGCCGCTGAGATAAACGCTAAAGTGGCGGATGGGACGTGGGAGCCGATCCGGGCATTGGTTCTGAATGGTGCGTGGCAGGAAGCTAATGAGAAGACGTTGAGACCACAGACATTCACTAAGGATGGATTTGAGGGCCATTTTGCTGTTAATTATCTAGCGAATTTTCTATTTGTGCTGCTGTTGTTACGGAGTATGGATAAGGAGCATGGACGGATTGTTTTGGTGTCGAGTTGGAGTCATGATGCGTATGATTCGCGCAATGATAGTATTGCGATTTATAAAGACGATGAGTATAAGACTTTGTGGCGTGACCCTGAAGCGCTGTCAAAGGGTATTGAGTACCATGATAATGGTTATAAGGCTGGGATGAGGCGGTATGGAACGAGTAAACTATTACTTGTCATGTTCATGTACGTCCCATTCCTTTTTCATTGGCCAGATACTAACTCACCTAGGTACCAGCTCCAACGCAAGTTGTCCGCCGACCCAGCACTCTCCAAGATCTCAGTCCTCTCCCTAGATCCCGGTGCAATGGGCGGCACCGGCCTCTTGAGGGATAGTCCAGCTTTCATCCGTTTCTTGACCAGCTATCTTCTCTACTACCTGCAACCCATAATGGTATTGCTAAAACCGAATGGTAGAGCGCGCACACCAAAGAAATCAGGATATGATTTGCTGCTTGCATGTTTTGATGAGAAGTATCTGGGGGAGTATCCTAAGGCTGTGTATCTTGGAGGAAGTGAGAAGGCGATACCGAGTCTGGAAGCGAGGGATGATGAGAAGCAGCGGAAATTGTGGGTGGAGAGTCTGAAGTTTGCGGCGATTGGGGAAGGGGATACGGTGTTGAAGGATTTGTAGATGAAATGCGAATGTTGCCAAGCTGAAGCCGAGTTTCCCATGCAGATACGACGAGATGGCGTGCATCGCGTCCGGAAGATAATCAAATTCTGCTTCCCCGCGTTTGCACTCGTCAACAGGAGCTCACTCCACTTGCGCCAATACGCCCATTCTAGAATGCACTTTTGCAATGAATTCGACGGTTACGATGGTGGGATCTCCCAGCCTAGGAATAACACTTTGCACTTTTACATGCGCACATGATAGGTAGCTAGCTAGCCTTCGTGCTGCATGTGGTGGCGTACATTGAGCCAGGGTTCTCAAAATGCACTTCTGTCAGAGACGCTGAGTGGCTGGCTAGATCAGCATGCAGTCGGTTTTGAATACCCTACAGCCTCGTCCCTGACTTCCAAATTTCGTCCTTAAAACGCATATGTTCATTGACTTTCTTTCCTCAAATTGCTTTTCGATCATACAGATACTCCAAAAAACATCACTTGAAGCTCTTTCTCAATACGCAGCATTAACCATCATGTCGGAGAACGAAGATGATTGGCGCGAGGAAGCCCAACCTACGATCAAGTCCGAGGAACCTCTGAAATCCTCACGCTTGATCAAGAACGACCAGAAATGGGAACCCCTCAAGGAAAAGATCCGTCGCATTTATATGGTCGAGGATAAAACTCTCCCAGTAACCATGAATAAGATTGAACTGGAGCACGGTTTCAAAGCAAGGTTAGTGGTCGTCCTATGATATAATGAGCAATCTTTGCTAACCACCTGGAGTGTGCGCAAGTGGAAAAACAAACTTAAAGACTGGGGCTTCGACAAGAACATCCCTGCGCAAGATATGCAAATCCTAGTTGCAAAAGCGGAGAAGCGAGCACGAGATGACGGGAAAGAGACTATCTTCTCCATGGAGGGTCGGAAATTGGACCCCAGAGGTTCGAGAACTTTAAAAGGAGGAAGACGACCCAACTCGTGGAAGCTGCATCACCGAGTGCTGGTATGTTCTGAAGTGATGTGTTCGCTCGATAGGGCTAATAGGCATCAGAAACACCACCCAATATTACATACAATACACCAGGTCCACACACCGAGGATGGAGAAGAATTCGAGAACCTCTTGAATAACGTGATTACTATTGAATCAATAGATCGAGCTATTCATGATTTCGAAAGGAGGGATGCACCTGCTGATCAATCAAAACACCATAGCCAAAGACCTCACTTCTCCTCTGAACTAGACTCTACTCCCGAGAACGCCGCTGATGAAGAAGATTCCCACCCTAGCGTGTCAGCAAGTTTGGAAAACGATATGGCTCATTATATATCGCTGGATCTGGACCTGGGCGCTACAAAAGTGACCATTGGATCTCCAGAGGACGAGGACAACTTTCCTCACGCTGCTGAACTTGCCACATCCCTAGCGGGGAAGTCCATGTTCGCCGAGCAAGCCAGTCTGATGAACACCAGACTTGAGGAATTATCATTTGTAGCTTCCGATAACCTTCTCGGGCCAGATCGCGGCCACGAAGAAAGCCATACGCTAGATGACCCAGCGCCGCCTTCACCTCAACAGGTCAGTATGCTGGCAAGCGAGGACATGTCCCTAAACCGACCTTCCTACGAGTCGCTCTCTCACAAGCTAAAGTTCAACTTTTCTCCAATTTCTAGAGAGCAAATAAGAAGTTCACGAAGAAAAGTTACGGGAATCGAACGGGAAGATCACCTTGTGCTGGTGAGTGGATGCATAGCAAAGCAACCGCAAGGTAGCTCTTTGGATCAAGTATGGAGCTCCCGGAGAGCGCCCTTGGAATTATTCCCTGGATCGTCTTTGACTCTCAGATCCAGAACCAAGTGGTTGTGTGTTGTTCTTGACGATTTAGCTAGGATATACAAAACTCGCAGGGCTTGGGACGAAGCGGTATTTACCATACTTCTCCAGCGGTATGGGTACGAGAGCATACGAATCGAGACCCATGCAACAACGGGGTATTCTCTCGAGGAAAGAGAAATTAAGTATTTGACAAACATATGCACCCACAAGTTGGCTCGCATATTTGAGAAGAAAGGCGATGCACTACTAGCTCAAATACACTATCGAAAGGCACTTGACGGCTTCGAAACGGGACCGACGATTTTCCTCAACCCTCATGCCAAAGATTATCATCTGAAATGCCGATTGTCTTTTGCCGATTTTCTCCTCAGACAGGAAAAGAAGGACGAGGCGCGACACATGTACCTCGTTGCCATTCTTAGAGCCTATTCATCTAAGTCGGTCGGTGGAGCAAACAAAATATTACTAATCAAGGTATTTGCTGCGCTCAAAGAGTTGTTTATTCGGATGGAGCCCGAAGATCGTTTGGTAAGGCAACTCATGGTCCTTCAAACGTTGATATTCGGCGATTTGAATACTTGGTCTCTCGTTGGAAGAGCTTTTGCTCGCTTGGCCAATACTCTATCGGTGCTAGGAGCATTCAATGATGCAGAGCTGTTATACAAATCTGCATTACCGGACCTGGTGGTAAACTCATGCAGGACAGAAATGTTGAAAGATTATACATCGTACACAGAACATTGGCAGAGGCAGAATATGTGGGCACAAAGTTTACACCCTCTAGAGATAGCCTTCGGGTATTTGAATGCAAGTATCGACATTGACAGCAAAATAGACACGACTTTAGAACGACTTCTACATACAGCACGGATTCGATTACGCACAACTGATTCAATTCGTATAGAAGAACAACTCGCGCGTATTGAAATCTATCGCAAAACCTTCGCACATGAGCGCTCACAAGAACTCGGTCGACGTGTGATTCAGGAACGCAAAAGAGAAAGAGAGCAGCTTGGTCCAGCGCGCGGTCCTCCTCGCCGTACCATATCCAAACAGACATTCCTAGATGCCAATGATACCTCTTCTTCAACAGCATGGACTACCAGTACCCAAAGCTCCAGATTTGGTGTCACATACTCAGACTGCTCAATCACCGGTGTCAGCAACTCGGTTTACATGCACCCCTAAGACTCCGAAAATTCAGCAATATCTTCGCCCTAAAACATGCGCAATAACATGCAGAGAGATAACTTGATACATGAGGAGCGGCAAGTTCAGCTAGAAGAATCAAGAGATACGAGCTAACATTTGATCATTAGGCTTGGAATTTCTCGCGTTTTTGCGTGCCTCGACTTGAGGGGAAGTGTCAGTGGAGATGCGAGGACGAAATAGAAAGTAACAGGATAGCGAAATTCAGGATTTGAGCTACGTCCCTCATTCGAGGAAGGGCGGATGTGGATTGACGAGCAAGATTTGCGCTTGGGAATCTCATTGTTAGACATGACGGCTCGTTTCACTTCCAAATTATTTGTTCATCGAGTCTTCATTAGGATTATTGTGATCTGCGTAACCATACTGAAACATTACGTTTCTTTCGAATTTGTTCCTTCCACTTCCGATTCACTTCATACTGCTAGAACATGATGCCTTCTAGACAAAGACCCGGACGACTTCAACCTTCTGGCAGGTGGGATTTTGAGGTACCGCCGTCTCAGTTCCCACAACCCAAGCCAAAGTCTGGTACAGGTATCCGGAATCCGTGGTGCAAGCATACCAGTTGGAAAGAGCTTTAAAGGAGTAGTTTGGGAGAGGCTGTGTATCATCCACATTTCTCACAATTACCAACTTATTATCGGCGTCGAACGCAACCAGCTGGCCCTCCTCCGAAGGCTGCAACAGCGGGACGGCAACGTTCGAGGTTGGGACAGGGTCGAGCTGCATGGGAGAAGAGGTCTCGAAGTTTGCGCCGACAAGGAGCCATGTCAAGAGACCAGTGACGTTTACGCCGGTAGGTTCAGTTGCTTGGGTTGTGGTATAGTTGAAAGTGTATGAACCGGAGTCGCTGTTCAGAGGACCTGTGAATTCATCGTTAACATTGCCTGCTTGAGTTGTGGTTGTGGCCGAAAATGGACCAAAACAGGTGGAGAAGTGACATACCAGCAACACAGAGACCTTCGATACCAGCACCTTCATGACAGGAGCCGAGAGTAGAGCCATTAAGGGTAGTGTTCTGAGAGGTAAGAACGAGATTGAATGGGGCAGACTGGTTGGTGTAGTACTGTGCGTTGACTCCAGCTACGAAGGCCAAGGTGCCGGCGATAATTGTTCCACGCATGATTTTGGATTGGTGATTCAGTGGTTCGATAATATGGTTGTGGTTGTGGTTGATGGAGGTGTAAAGGTTTCCAGTATTGCAGATGGAGCGGGGTCACTATTTGTAGGATATGTGAATGCGTGAGACAAGAGGAAACAATAAAGGGAAACAACAACTGGAAACTTATACTTCTTGAGGCGCTCGGTCGGTCTACCAGGAATGGCAGGAACGACCTCTTCGTAAATTGAGCCGGCGATCATGACGTTGAAAGCCCCTCTTCTCGTATTAATAAAGTCGCTCAAAAAGGACAATGACCTGCAGAGGTCCACGAAGTACATGAAGTACAAATGTCCCTCATATAAATTGAGATCCTCAGATAAATTCAGACCCGCTAGATGACTTGGCAAACAAAACAAAACTGATCATTCATGAAGAAGCTCGTATTCCCTGAATATTTACCGGCAAATAATGTAATAATGTTTTAGCTGATGCGCCTTTTTGCGGGGTCCAGGGATCGCCATCGATGCATGAAAGCCGATCATAGGCACCAGCAAATGATTGCTTGGCATTGTTTCAGCGCTTCGGCGCGGCATTTCACATCCTTGCCGTGTGATGTGATGTGCAAATACTTCGTAACTTCGTACGGAGTATATCTGCACTTTTCCGCTTCCTGTCATACCACCAGTATTTCATCTTTGCATAAAATATAAAACAGAGAGGTTTGCAATTCATGCCGCCTGCCGACCTGTTCAGATCTTTCTGGTCATTAAACAAACTTACATCGGTGTAAAGACCTTGAAGGGTCCATTGTGCCGTTATTCTCCAGGGATTCAAATAGTCATCCAGAATCACATCCAGAGGCTCCATGCCAAACATTCAGGCATAAGCTCGTCTACTTCGTAAAGGAAGAAAAGGGTGGAGACATTGATGTAGTACTGTGGCTGTGGTGCCGAGAGTTGGTCGGTCAACGAAAAAAGCACTCGCTCACACTTCGATCAATGAGATGTACTCAATTGTTCCTTAATCCCCATTTCCTTCTGTCTTACGACTTGACGACAGATAATTTCGGTACCCGCTAGGCCCCATACACCGCATCATCGCCGGTCACTCGTGCATACACCTCCAAAAATCGTATCAACATACCCCGGATTGAAAGCTGGATAGCTGTCAAAGGTTTAAACAGCCTTCCTGTACGTCTAGAGACGACTGTTTGTCGTAGTGCTCTGCTCCTCCGATCAAACTCAAGCATCTTGCCGCGGGTGTAGAGGTCTTACTATCTGGCTGCGTACATATAGTATTTGTCTGCGGCTTCGCCCTGCGTTCTTCTTTTATAAGCTTCGTGGGATGTGCGGGTTAGATGTTGAGCTTCAAATCTTTCAACTGCCCGTAGCCATCCAACACGAATTGATTTGCATCAGGAGCAGGTATCGTTCGGTATGCGACGGCTTCGATGATCGAGGACCCAGCAGCGGAAAACCCAATATTCAGGAAGGTTCCGCAATGAGGGGAAGTTCCTCTAGGAAGTCTACTACCATGTCAATAGGCTTACTTTCTAGAATAAAAGAGTATACCGATCTCTACGCGCCTTGATTTGGAAATCAATTGGGGCTTATCTGACCTGCAGAATGCCCTGGGTTCCCAATTGTGTTCTGGACGAAGCTCCTCCAAGACTGGTACTTTGGTGCGGCCAGATCCGAGCAAGCAAAGTATGGAGGGAAGGGAAGCCCCCATCCTGGGCCATATTTGTCGACGCGGGGTGAAAATATATAGAAAAGTTAGTATGAAACACGCCAAGAGAAACGCGCTCTCGATACGGAGCACGTGATCGACATACTCTAAAACCCTCGTATTCTATTCTTCTGGGATGGGATCGGGGTTTCAACTTTGTACCGCTTGCGAGTCGCTTCCCTCAAAATCCTTTGGAATTTGATCATGCGTGCAGGCACTGCAGGGGCAGAATATATGACGCTAACCATGGACTTGGGACGATCCTCTATTTGAAACATCCTTCATATCCGGACCGTCCCCGCAACTTCCACAGGAAATTCCCCGATTGACGGGAAAGTATTTCCACCTCGTGCAGGATAAATTAATCACGTTTTCTCGGAATCATCCTAAGCATCCTATGGATAGTCCAGTCTAGAATCTATGGGAATGAAGGGACCTTTGCGGGTGCAAGCCGCTTATGGTTTCGGAAGCCTCGTGAGAAATTTGTTGCGTTCCATGTAAATGTAATTATGGATAGTATCCATATAATTGTTGTGTTATAACTTCTCTTTTCTTCTCTTCAAAAATCTTTGTTTTTTCTACAGACTTTCTCTTTTCACAGCGCCCAGGAGACGCCTATTCTCCTTACATTCGTTTGCAATTACACACAGTACACACTTGTTCATCCATTTTTATATTCTCTCTCTTCTCAGCAAGCCTGAGTTTACTTCAATACTCCAAGAATCATGTTCTTCAATATCTTCAAAGCCGTCGTTCCGGCTCTCTTTTTGTCTTCTGTAGCCCAAGCTGCTGCTCAGATAGACATCACCTCAGTGGGGCCCAAGACAGCTCTATCCGCAAAATCAAAGATTTGCAACGTTCTCGACTATGGTGCAGTTGCCGATAACGCGACGGACATTGGACCCGCTATATTGAAGGCCTTTAGCTCATGTGCATCCACTGGTGGAGCTACGATTTATGTGCCTCCTGGTTCATATTCAAGTTTGTTACTTACGGTCCAAGATCATAATTCGTTCTAATAAATATAGTTGCAACTGGTGTTACACTCAACAAAGGGAGTGCCTACGCTTTCCAAATTGATGGATTGATCACTCTAACGGCGGACGGAAGTTTCGGTGGAAACGCCATTGTTATCGAGAATGCTTCCGATGTTGAGGTCTTCTCTAGCAATGGCCTTGGAGCTATCAATGGGCAAGGATACCTCCACAGAATTTCAGGCTCCAGCCAAAACGCAAGACTGTTCCGTTTCATCAGCTGCTCGTACATCTCAATCCACGACATCATCTTTGTGGATTCACCTACATTCCATCTAGTACTCAACAGCGTCTCGAATTTGGAAGCATACCAGATCACGGTCCGAGGACCAGCTATTGGTGGAACTGATGGAATTGACCTGATATGTCTCGACAACTGCTACCTCCATCACATCGAGGTCACGAACAGGGATGAATGCATCAGTGTGAAGACCCCGTCAAACAATGTGTTGATTGAGGAAGTCTACTGCAACCAAAGTGGAGGCATGTCAATTGGATCACTAACAGCGGATGGTATGTACTTTTCGAGAAACGCAGCCCGATTCAACCATACTGACTTCTAAATAAGATGTAACAGCTGGTGACGAGGCGGCCGTCAGCAACATTACCATGAGAAACATTTACATCTACCAATGCACCGAGATGCTCATGATCAAGACTTTCCCGGGAGGAAGCGGAGCAGTAGGATACGTCAAGGACTCGCTCTTCGAAAACTTCTGGGCCTACGACACAACCTACGGTCTCGGTAAGTCAAGTCCTCTTCATTCCTACCGTAACCCAAACACTTCTCAACTAACTTTGTAACAAAAAGACATCGACCAATACTGGTACTCGCACACCACACCCGACACTGGCGCCGTTGCTCTCAGCGGCCTCACATTCAACAACTGGACCGGCACGGTCGACAACGGCGCGCGCGCGCCCCCATCGTAATCCGTGGCTCTGACATCGTCCCTATAACCGACATCTCGCTCACCAACATCGACATGTGGACCGAGAATGGGGATAAGATTCTAAACCAGTGCAAGAACGTGTACGGTACTGGATACTGCGCCGGAACATCTACCGCTTCACCACTAGCGACTTTCACCACCACTGCAACGACTACCGTGACGCCTGCGGGGTACACTTCGCCTACGAGCCCGGCGTGGGGTATCGCTGGCTATGGGACTACGCTTCCTATTCCTGTTTATACACCTGCTGCGTTCTGGGCCCCTGTTTCTTCGGGAGTGGTCAGCGCATCTGCAACTCCTACTGCTTAAAGCCTGCGCATATCTCGGTAGCATTAGAAGGTTGGGCTTCTGGTAGGAGCAAGATATGTTCCTTTCTTCTGTATATATTTACAACATTGTCATGAATGAACAATTTGCAATCCTCATTATTTTTGATCCAATGAACTCCTAATACATTTAAAGATAATCCGCAAAGTGTAAGGTTCACCAATTTCCGATAGTTCTGCTGAAAGAATTATAATAAATGACACTCGAGCGTCTCAGAAATTGTTCAGTAGAACGGAACAGATCGACTTGTGGAAACATGAGTCAAGCTAACAGTTATCAACGGTATATTTGCGAAGAAATTACGCCGCATTTAACAAATCTAGTCCAGCTAGAAGTAACGAGAAATAAACACTATCTTTACAAAACCAGGCCTTTGAAACATTCCGACAAAAGCCCACGTACATACAAACAGAAACAAGTCCCATCAACCCTCCTTCTTCACCTCAAAGCTCACAAGCTTACTCTTCTTCAGAATCGTCTCCGCAAGCGCCGTAATAGAATTACTGGTCAACAACTCCAATACCTGCAAACTAGCCTCCAACTCCCTCGTAATCCAATTCCGGATCTCAATCGCCACCAGACTGTCAAGTCCATACACCACAATTGGACGACTAGCATCCATTTCCTCCCTTGGCACCATGAGCACAGCGCTAACTTTCGTCATCAGGCCCTCACAAACAAACTCCAAAGCTTGTTCTTGCGATCTCGCGTCTTTGAGTGCAGAGGAAAGGGAGATGGCTGGTGCGGCTATGGAGAGATTCTCTGCTTCTGCAGCAGCTGCTGCTTTCAGGTACGAGAATTTGGCGTCATCGGCCCAGAAAGGCCCAGGCTGCCCAGGAACGATTTTGAGACCCGTGATGCAGTGGTTGTCGCAGTTGTCCTTCATGCGTCCCGTGATCGCCGCAGCAAGCAAGGCGAGAACTTCTTTCTCTGAAATCGTTTCACTGCCCATGTTCTCGGAAACTTGCGCTTGCCGATCTGCGTTTTCAGCTAGGTAGCCAACGTCGCTGACGGCGGTGAGGTCGATGCTAGAGGCTGGGAGACCGAGGCGGGCGCGGTATTGTACGAAGGCGTTAAGGAAGCAATTTGCGGCTGCGTAGGCTGCTTGTCCTCGGTTGCCGACTGCGCCTGCTGCTGAGGAGAGCGCGATGAAGAAGTCGAGCGGGATGGATGAAAGCGCGTGGTGGAAGTTCCATGCTCCTGCTACCTTGGGCTGAACGACGGCTTGCCATTGCTCGAAGGTCATTTTCTCGAAGAGAATGTCGTGCAAGACCATTGCTGCGTGGATTACGCCGCGGACAGGTGGCAGGGTGGATATGTCTTCTGTGATGAGTTTTTGGACTTGCTCTTTCGAGGTAACGTCGCAGGAGCGGACTGTAATTGTCGCCCCTAGGGCGGTGGCTTCTTCTATCAGCTCCGCGACTTTGCCGGTCGCGCTTCCACTTCGTGAGATGAGGACGACGCTTCGAGCTCCTTTTTCCATCATCCATCTGCTCATGCTACGTCCAAGACCTCCTGTACCACCGATGATGATATATGTCGCATCGGCTTTCAATAAGCTTCTCGGGGTCTTGGAAGGGATAGCCTAAGCAAAATTAGCATTGCAGTCACGAGTAATTGAGATACTGAGTACGTACCCTGACCTGATCATCGGGTCGAGGAACAATGACAATCTTTCCCATTGTCTTCCCACCCTGCAAAGTACGGAAAGCAGCTTCGACGCTCGAAATTGGATACGTAGTGATGGGTGAGATCGGCTTTACAAGCCCTTTGTTAATCAGATCGAAGACATCCGAAAGAAGCCTTTTCATGATCTTGGGACGTTCAGCAGCCACGACTGTCAAATCAACAGATGCAAACATGGCATTGTGCTCGAATCTGGACATCTCAAGACGGCTATTTCCAACGATATCTCGTTTGCCAATCTCGATGAAGCGTCCGAAATGAGATAGACTATCCCACGTCTCTCGAAGAAGGTCGCCAGCAAGAGAGTTGAGGACGAGGTCAACGCCTTGGCCATTAGTGGCACGTTGGATACCCTTCGCGAAGGATGTGTTTCGGCTGTAGAAGATGCGGTCTTCGGGGATGCCATACTCGCTCATTATAAATTGCTTCTTGGCAACACTGCCAACAGTTGCAAATATCTCTGCTCCAATCATCTGGCAAAGGATCATAGCTGCTTGACCTACACCACCAGCCGCGGCGTGAATCAGGACCATCTCGCCCTTGACTAAGCGACCGAGGTCGAACAACGAGTAGTAAGCAGTGCAGAAAATGACCGGAATTGTGGAAGCGTCTTCAAAAGAGAGTGTATCAGGAATCTTTTGTGCGCTAGTACAAAGACATCGGGTATACGTGGAATAAGCGCCCTCAGACATAGCGCAGACTCTGTCTCCCACAGCGAGATCGGTGACTTTGCTGCCGACAGCACTGATAACTCCAGCGCACTCAACTCCAATGTACTTGCTTGACAACTGGCCCATGGATATCATGATATCCTTGAAATTCATACTTGTGGCCTTGACCTCGATCTCGACCTCATATTCAGATAATGAAGTGTTAACAGTGGGGTCATCGGTGAAGTAAAGAGTGTCAAGTGCACCAGCTGTCTCAATGGCCATCTTCAACGGTCGCCCGTCCTGATGGAAAGGTTGCAGATCTGGTGCTGTAGTTGGCTGAGTTTCCTGCTGAACGAACTTGTTCATGTCAGGGTCATTGATCACGCGAGGAACAAAAAGCTTGCCATCTCGTTCTTGATACTCCATATCGACACCCAATGAAGCTGCGGAAGACGAAAAGCTCGTTTTGAAGACTTGCAGGATGTTTTCGGCAGTTCCGGTACTGGAAAGTTGAGGTGATGTGCCTAGATCGAGAGTAACGAACTTGAGCAAGGTCTCTGAGCGGATACTTCTTGCCATTCCAATGACCATTTCGGCATCAGGGTCCTCAGAAGCAGTATAAGCACCTCGAATGGCCCAGAGAACACCAGCGGCTGAAGTAAGCATCTTCTGAAGCGCCTCGAAATTTGTTGCGCCAAGGCTCGAAACGATGGGCCGATCAAGTTCGGAAAGAACAATGCAAACTTTGCCCTCAGTTACAAGAGTGCCAAGTGCTCCCACTTCTGGGGTCTTGTTGGTCAGGTCTATCAAAAGGTCTTTGACACCAGTTACTAGCAATTCTTGGGTTGTTTCATCACAGATGATTACAACCTCTGAATCATATGTTGGGAAGGTAGAGTGCCCATTCGTTCCACCGTTGGTCACGCCATTGTTTTCTCCGTTGTGATGTGTCGCTCCATTTGACATTCCGTTGGGTCCGGTTTTCGCGACAACTTCCCAGTCCATTTTGTAGCAAAGCTCGCGATTAGCAGATGAGGCAGACTCGTTTGATCCATCAAATATAGGCGTCATGACCAAAGACTCCATGGTAATAAGAGCCTCATCTTCGCTCTCCGATGCAGTAGCAAACAACGTCAACTTTGTCGGAGATGGGTCCTCCAGTGTTGGCTTTCCAGTACCAAAGACTCTCAATCGGTCTCCACTAATTCGAGTGATGCCAGTCGAGATGGACATGGATTGGACAAAGGAAGGCATATACATAACATCCAGATCTTTCCGTCCCGCACCAAATATTGGCCAGACGATCTGGACAAACTGATCGAGAACTGCAGGATGCATAATAAAATCTGGCTCGTGGCCTTTGGGCATGAAAGCAGCGGTGTCTGGAATCACCAGATCTGCCACAGCATAGTTATCGCTAGCCCGGCAATCTTCCAGGCCCTGGAAGGACTCGCCATAGCCGACGCCAGCTGCGTCGAGAGCCTCATACATCTCCGAAGCATTTACGTCAGTCGTGCAAGCATCGGTGATGGCAACCATTCGCGAGGCCAATGCGGTCTTTTCATCAAGCATCTGCTGAGCGCCATCAACAACATTGTTCTCGATTCGCTTTTGGGTCGAAATAAGTCCCCGGCAGTGCTCAATCCAACTTCGGTCCTTCGCCCATGAAAAGATTCGGAACTCATCCCAAGTATCAGAGGATGAACGTGTGCCTTCAGCGTGCGCTCGGAGCGTAATATTTACTTCTACATCGGAACCCTCGTGAATTACTAAAGGTCGGCTAATCGTTACCTCGCGCAGTTCAAACTTGTCGAAAACGACATTTCGCATCACTGCTCTCTGGGCTGCGGCTTCTAGGGCCATGGTGATGTATCCTGCCATTGGATAAACTGTTATTGACTGCATCTTGTGGTGTCTCACCCAAGGCATATCGTCAGCCCGAATGATATTTCTCCATGTTGGTTCAAGATCATTTGAGTAGTAGGCAAGAGTCCCAACCAAATCGTTCCGGCTGAATGGTCGATCGGTGTGCTTATCCGCAATACGCGACTCGTGCCAATACTTTGTCGAGTGATTCCATCGATACTTGGGAAGATTGGTCAGGAGTACAGGCGCCTTAGTTCCAGGAATTGGGAAATTGATTGCTCCAAAGTCCACCATGGCCCCTTTCATGAATAGGTTTCCTGCCAATTGTACAGAAGTGTCGACTGCATCCTTGTTTCGGTACAAGGCTGATGCGTATGGAATCTTGACTACATTCCCGCCGATTGACTTGAGGATCTGTTTGATAGGCCCCTCGAGACCTGCATGCGGGCCGATCTCTACCAAAATATCGACTCCCGGAGTCGCAGTGTCGTCAATGGGCTTGCACATACTCTGCATAGCCTCCGAGAACCGCACTGGGCGGGTCAAGTTCTCAACCCAATAAGCTGGGCCTAAGTCTGCAGTGTCGACCTGGCGTCCTAATAATGAAGAGTGGAAGGAAGTTGTAGACACCTTTTTGGGAGTGACATACTTGATATTATCTCCGTACTCCTCGGCCACATGATTCATGTGGTGAGAGTGGTATGCAGTGTCGACACGAAGCTTTCGGTTGAACATCTGTTTATGCTCAATCAAGTCTTGCAATTCGTCTATTGCTTGCTCGTCCCCAGATGCTGTGACGCTCGAAGGGCTGTTAATGCATGCTACGGTGGCACGGCCTTCTTTCAACAACTTGATCATGGGTCTAACGTCTTCGACAGATCCTCCAACGGCCAACATAGTGCCCTTGAGCTCTGGATATTTGCGTTTGAGCGACAGAACCGACTGGCCACGATAGTATGCAATTGCAATGCAAGAGTCGAGCGGCAGTGCTCCAGCTGCATACGCAGCGCCAATTTCGCCGCTGGAATGGCCAGCTACCGCAGCAGGTTGTATTCCCCAGGACTGCGAAACATTCATATTTTAGCATTTGTGTCAATGGGGAAGAAAATATTCTTTGACTTAAGGCTAGTCCGAAACAAAGGCTAATGTGGAAAGTACAGCAAGTACTTACTTTTATTAGGTCAGTCAAAGCTAATTGAATCGCGGTGCATGCAGGTTGACTGATTTCTGCGTCCGAGACCCTCGAAGACTCAGCGTCCTTACACAACTCCTCTGTCTCCATGTTAGCCTCAAATTAAAATTTCCTTGGCAACTATGAACTCTTACTCAGTAGAGAGAAATTGGCTCCTAGATCAAGTAGGCAATTGTCGAGCTTTTCCATCGTAGAAGCAAAAACGGGGTACGCGTCCAGAAGCTCGCGGCCCATAGCATGCCATTGGGCACCCTGGCCTGTGAAAACGAAGCCAATCCTAGGTTCCTGTGTCGCTCTCGATGGCTTGATATTCAATCCAGCAAGTTCAGGTATCAGCTCAGCGGACGACCTTGCTGGAATGGCAATCTTGTAAGAGAGGATGGATCGGCGTTGACCTAAGGTATATGCCAAATTTGGCAGAAGAGAGTTCTGGAAGACCTCCGGACGCTGCTCGAGGTATATCGTGAGTTCATGCATTTGGGCTTCCAATGCCGTCTTGTCGTTTGCAGACAAAATGTAGAGTCTCTTCGGCGAGGTATGAGCTCCAGTCGCCCGTGTATCATTGGTTCCATTCAAAACAGCCTTGGGCTGGTTAGGTGCCTTTTGAAGGACAGCGTGAGCATTCGTCCCTCCGAAACCAAAGTTATTGATACTGCAGGTACATTAATACAATTTTCATGTTGCACGGCATCTTGAAACTAACCTCGCATATTTCTTCCCCCGTGGCCACGGGCGCTGATTTGTCGGGACCTGTAATTGTCAGCATGCGTGAGAAATAAAGCTGCGGAAACTACCTTCATATTCCATTCGCTGAACGGGATTTTCGGATTTCCCTTCTCAAAGTCGCAGTTCGGGAGTATGAAACCCTTCTCAAGCATCATAGCGGTCTTGATCAGACTGACCACACCACTCGCACCTTCAAGATGACCAATATTTGATTTCACACTGCCGACGAAGAGAGGCTGTTTAGCGGTTCGTCCTTCGCCGAAAACTTCTTGTAAGGCCGCGGCCTCTATTGGATCCCCAACTTTCGTACCAGTGCCATGAGCTTCGATGTACCCTGTGTCGGCAGGGTTCAAACCAGATTTTTCATAAACGGATTTCATCAATGCAACTTGAGCGTCGCCGCTTGGCATAGTGATTCCTTTTGTTCTGCCATCTTGGTTGATTCCAGAGCCAACGATAACAGCGCGAATAGAATCATTCGCCTTAATAGCCTCATCTAAGGGCTTCAAGATCACACATCCGACACCTTCTCCTCGACCAAATCCGTTACCACGGTGGTCGAAGGCAAAAGATTTTCCCTCGTTCGAGAAAAGGCTAAAAGATGAATTAGCAAAATGTTTTGTTTGGGAAGATTGAGCAGCTGACCTTGACATAGACATTGTAATGAAGTAATCCGGCAAAATGTTTAAGTGACTAGACGCTACCACAGCTTGGCTTGATTCGCCGCTGCGCAAGCTTTGGCAGGCCAAATGTAAGGCTGACAAGCTAGACGAACATGCAGTATCTACCGTGAAACTTGGGCCAGAAAGGTCGAAATAATATGAAATCCTGTTGGCCAACATAGACGAAGAGCATCCAGTGGCTTGATACATAGGGGCTGGTTTTTTCCAACGGATTAGTTGGGGTTTTTTCGCTCCGAAAATCCTCTTAGTTGCTATTAGGACAGAGAAGAGCTCTTTTGACGTACCTGTGTCGGTGTCACGACAGTTCCTCAGCTCGTAATCTGCGAAGGAACCACCAACAAAAACGCCTACTTTCTGCCCAACTAAACTGTGTTTAGGGATTCCTCCATTTTCAAAGGCTTCATATGTACACTCCAGTAACAATCGCTGTTGAGGATCCAGCGAGATCGCTTCTTTTTCGGTCAAGTTGAAAAATGGGGCATCAAATAGTCCAATATCTTCAGAGAGAAAATGCCCACCCTCTGGATTGTAGCAGCCAACCTTATCCGGATTGGGATGGTGGAATACCTCGTGGTTAAATCTGCTATTGGGAATTGGGGACCCTACAAAAAAAAGAGGATGTTAGCACCTTGCTCATGAATTCTTCGATGTAACAAGAATGAGCTTGGAAATGCATGTTTCAAGATCTTGTCTGAACTGGGGCCTAGGAATAACAAGTCAAAGTCCCAATGCTATTCGGTAAGAACTTACAGCCACTACGAGCCCGAGAGCAAAGTTCCCAGAACTGTTCTGAAGTTGAAACGTCGCCTGGTAAACGACATCCCATACCAACAATGGCTATTGGTGACAAGCTCTCTGCTTTGGAGTTTGTGCTATTGGCACCATTAGTCCTGTTAATGCCGTTGCTTCCATTGATACGCGCTGCGCCATCCATGTGTCCGTTGGTTTCGGAGTTTGAATATATTGGTGAAGTACTGGGGCTCTCGTCGCCGGTTGACATAGCATGGGGTGCCATAGTGCTCTGCAAATGGATTGATGGTCGAAATTCGAGAATGTTAGCAGGATAGGACCTTTATATAAGAGTTAGGATATAATTCTCAAGCGGTTTTGAGGGACTTGTTAGTTGTAAGAGAACATACTAAGGCCGGAGACAGATACCTATATCGGTAAGTGGACTGCTATCTCATATAGTAGACGCAATGGGCGGCTTTGGAAACTGCCGTAAGGATACAGAGACTGGTAAGTGGAACTGGAAGATGAGAAGATATCGTCCAGGGAGTCAAAAAAGAAGCCGAGGGAGTGTGGCGAGAGGTTTCTCGCAAGATAGTCTCGGATGTAGAGCAAGATATTACGACCTAGGGTTTAAAATCGCCTATTTCTCCACAACGTTCCGCTTGATTGGTAACAACACGTTGAGATCTATTTGATGCGAGCCTTTCTAAAGGGAGATCATCTCGCAAAGGCGTGGTGTAGGGATGACAAGTGAAAGAATTGGCTTGGGATCTGATCGCACATGGCGCGAGTCTTGTGGCAGGTAAATTAAGAAAAGTATGGAAGCTTGATACTCCTTATGGGGAAGCTATCGAGCTGGGGGGCTCCTAAGCCAGTGATCGAAGGACAGACATAGTATGTGCCTCGGCGATCTGGCGTACTTGGTTCGATATCGTCTATTACTAGAACAGTGAAGATCATATTCCGTAGATAATGATTTGGCCATCCATGGCAAATCTTGATATCTGAAACGATACAGGCCCAAGCAAATAACTGAGGAGAGAAGTCGCAACGAAATACCGGCTTGACAGGGATCGGCAGAAGAAAGCTCAATGCCCTTAAGAGGTGGGATAAGGCCCCTGAGACTTCAGAGATGGAGGGAGAAGAGGGGAAAACGAGCCGCGGAGAGGTATCAGGACGGAAACGCATGAATATGTTCACAGGGACAAGGTTGTGGAGCTATCCACAGCTTTGCAAGGAGGATAGCCAAGTAGCGATACGTTACCGGTATTTAGGAACTTAATACTTCGCATTATGTAGCTCAGCATAACATAGCCCGAGCAGCTGGTTTCGTACAAATTGAAGTCGTGGTAGAGAAGTGTCACAAGTACCGCAAGCTGCAAGCCTCGGGAGTAAGTATGGTGGTGCACGGCTTATGGACCGTGCGGGTCTTTCTTAGTTAGGATTAGCGTATTTCATCGGTCCAGGCGCAGGGCAAACAGAGTAGACCAAGCCAAGCTCCAACAGCCTTCATCCTCAGTTTCTTTTGAAGCCTCTTTGAATCTACAGTTCTTCATTCTCCAAAGCGCAGGCAATAGAAGGTTCTAGACGCCGTGGCAAACGCCTTATGAGTACTGTGCGGTACTGCCGCAGACACAGAGACACTTCTTTGCGCCCATCCGTAGTGGTGGTACCAAAGACAATAGTTATAGGAGACTGGGTACAGACCTTGAGTTCGGGCCTAGGGAATGTCCTTCAGTCCAAACATCCCTAATGCCAGTGCCATCCCCACCTCTTGCAACCGTCGTAAGGCTCGATAGCCGACGTCAGTCGACTTGAAGGCATTTGAGAAATCAAGTGAAGCCTGAAATATTATTCTTTCTGAGGCAATGATAGTGGCTGGCTCTGAAACATGTGCAATCCAGCAATTTTTTAGCTCGTTTTTCCCCTCGTACCTGATCTCTACTGTATCACTAGACCAGTCGCAATAATGGTTTTCCAATCGTGCGTCTAAAAAAAAAGAAGGGAGGGGGCTTCCAACAAGCATGATCTACAGATCGCCTTTTCGGGTATCCCTTGGAGTGGTCCTATGGGTGACACGTACCCGTCGGTCCCATCCAGGGTGCTCCCAGAGAAAAATCGGCTTCAGAAACTGTTTTGACAATAAAACACCCACGTCGTCACTTGCATCTCGCATGGCATGGTCGCTTTCGAGACTGCCTGCAAGATTTCGCCGAATCCCCACGTCTTATCGCGAGTTATGATATAGGCCAAACTCATCTCCTGAACAAAACGTTCCCCCTCCATTGCACTTTCAAAGTATTCTACAGATCGACACTCCAGAAATACGATGAGGTTCTTATGTCTCCCAGGAGCCTATGGCAGCGCGAAGGTTGGACCACCATATGCATTTGCAGTATACTTGCTAACTTTCAAGCAGAACTTTGAGGTTCAACTAGGTAGGCAGCGTGGGGGAATTTTCAGAACATATTGCTGATCGGAACCAATAGCACCTTTCTGTAAAGAACTCATCTCAGATGGCAGTGCAGAATTCTTCTTCACCCAAGGAACAATTCCTTGTTCCCCGCCTCAAGGATTCACAGATTACTTCGGACCAGGACCACATTACAGATTCATCGAATACGATGGGATCGAAGGGACCAATCAAAACGATGTTCTTGAGCGAGTACGAGATTTCCCCGAGGGCGAGAATGCCGAAGATGTGCTGCGAGAGTTGATGCCCCAAGGAGAAGATGGCATTCGATCAAGTGTCAGGAACGCTCTTGATGCTATATATCACACCATAGAGGCACACGGGCCATTCGATGGGATCTGTGCATATTCCGAGGGAACTGTTGTTGCAGGCACATTCATCATGGATGAGTTGCGAAGACAGCAGGAGGAAGGGAGGCCAAGACAGATCAAGAGGGCGATATTCTTTGCTGGCTGGCCTCCATTGAATCTGCAATCAAATGAGATGGTCTTGGCCGATACCAGCGAAGATATCATTGATATTCCCACATTACACTGTGTTGGCGCAGATGATCCATATCTCCAAGGCGCAATGGCATTGTTTAACGTCTGTGATCCGGATGAAGCCATTCTTTTTGATCATGGGAAAGGTCATACTATTCCAAGGGATGCGCAAACTCTGAAGGAGCTAGGGAATGCGGTACGGGGTCTGGGTTTGGCAAGTGCTTAAGTTATAAATGCTACACGATGTTCGTCTCAAGCTCTAGAGGTTTCTTTCCAGTCAAAGTATATGCGTTCGCTTGGCTTTTATGGTTCTCCTTTTCCAAACTGAGATGGTGCTATACTATTCGGCTGCCCAGCAGCATTGCTCAATCTTCTTCACGTCCATCCATGAAGAATAGCACGCAATGAAAAAAGATAGTCCCTTACGAGAAGGTGTGATTCCAAATATTCCCTGTCAAAGTAAAGTTATGACAGGAGTGGTCAAACATTATAGTTTTCAATAAGCAAAAACATAAGCTCGGACGAGTCCTCACTGCTGTATGTATTACCCTTGCACCAAGATGAAGAGAAAAGAAGAAGATTTCTGGGATGTCACGGGGGTTCTTATACCTTTAGCATCAAGAATTCTGTGACTCACTTGTTGGGTGAGTCATTAGCGAGTCATCATAATATCATTATTCTGTGGCATTTAATTTCAAGGCGATTCATGATGCTGGCAAGATTTGAATTTGCAAAATAGTTGAGTCACAGTTCTTCATAGGCAGAAGTTGTCACGATACAGGCGAGTCACGTGGTTGAGCATTCCTGTCTCCAATATCCCGCGACCTATCTTCGAAACCATGTAGCGGGCTTGCTACAATCGATCCAAATATAGGCCACAATCTTATATCCAAGCTTGGTGTGTCATGTTAGGCCAATTGATCCCGAGCCTCAATATACCCATCCCCGGATTCGAACACATTCTTACGTTACCATAATCTATTGAACACATACCAAAGTCACACGACCTATACTTTAACCTCCGGCAAGTTTCTAACTCTTCAGACAATAGTTCGTACCTAAGTAAAACTTTGGCCTCTGAAATCTTGCTATGATCTTTTACTTTAGCTCAAAGCTATTAATCGAGGCTAAGTGGGCTACTTCATACAAGGACATATAGTCAACTCAGCAACTCAGTCAAGAGAAACCACAAACAAAGTTCGGATCATCCGAGTCCTACAAAAGTTGTATCCATACACTACCGCTATATATGCCCCCCTCGATGGCGCCATAATATTGGGCTACGCACAGCTGAACTCCCGACCAGACACAGCGAGACATAGCGCAACACAGACCTCTGAAACCTAGCCAAGCTTCTCCACAAAGCAATTCAATAAAAGCTCCTCTCGTTGGACTATATTCTGTACATCGCTTCATTGACTCTAATTGGGTCAGAAGGTCCAGGCCGGAGCAGATGGTGTACAAGTACAGAGGTACAACGAACCTAGATGTGCGACGAGACTGCATCATTCCAATTCACTCGGAGACACCGCCAGCCAGCCCAGCTCCATAAGGCACCAGGACCTAGATTTGTCTGTCTATCTATTTGTCAGTTCAATGACTGAGATATTTCAGCTTCTCGCAACCACAAAAAGCACATGCTATGACTCCTCCGTACAGCGCAAGGACAGCTGGACAGCTAACGCAAGTTCCGAACCGACCTAGCTTGAAAGGAGCCAAAATCTTGAGAATGTTCCAGTCGCCAGGAAGGTCAGTCAGTCAGTCAGTTATCGAGACTAGAAATTCAAAGAAAAGTTCCAGCCGCCCGTGCCGTGTTCATTGGACCTAAACCGAGCCTCACCTCAGTTGCCGAGGCCTCACTGTCACTTCAAGCTTTCCCCCTTAAGCCAAGTGCTTTATTTATTTCTGACCTGGAAACTTCCAAGTGGAATGGCCGATATTCTCTGATCAAGGTATTCTATTCGTCAGCTCTCCCTTCCCTACCCTACCGCTTGAATCCTAAATATATATATAAAGGACCACGAAGAGGGCAAATATTTTCTGCTATTTCCGTTTCGTTGTTATTGGTCCACTAAAGCGGATTATCCTACCCGGATTATGGTATGCGATTGAGGTTCACAGAGGCTGGGTACATGTATATCGGAAAGGCAAAGGCGGGAAGAGGGTAGGAAATCGCACTCTCAATATATGTATGTATAGAAGCTAGGACAGGCTGCGATATTGCTTTTGGAGCCTGGACGTCTTTCCTGTAGTCTATTTATGGGTGTCGGTGTGTAAGAAGTGGGTGTTGATTATCTATGCTAATATACTTGGTTGGTTTTAAAGAGAATTATGCTCCACTGCCTTTACAATAATGCCGTCTCCATTCAACTCAAGCATCCTCCACATCCGTCTCTTATACCCTCTCTAAAGCATCAGCCGCCCAATCGAGAATCTCATTGATGATATTTGATACTTCCTCACTTGTTTCCTCACTGTAAAAAATATCACGCATACTCGTCAAGTCTTGAGCGTCGGTCAACGGCCCATTATCTATAATATGCCTGGATATTGCCAGGTCCTTAAGCTTAGCAAATTCAAGGGGACAAATTTAGTCATCTCAGAAGGTCTCCCGTACCACTTTTAGACTCCTATCGAATAAGACCGTGCAAGATGAAGGACCGGGACAAAGTTTGCGGGCATTCCATCTGGTGATTCTGGAGTTGAGGACGATTTTGGACTCTTTGCATCAAACATTGCAAGCATATGGTACCAAAGGGCACGAGTAGTGTCCGACATATCGTACGGCGAGAGATAATCAGCTTGTTCTGGACCGACTCGGTACACCATATTTAGCAGAGTCCACAGAGCTACTTTATCATCAGAACCGCCCGCTAAAGTCTGGAGGCGGAGAAGCTCGAACAATGGGTACGAATTTCGTGGTTGATCTCTTTTTCGTTGGTGGATCATGGCCTGCACTTTGGCTAAAGAAACGGTGTTATTCGATAAACTTTTTGCAGCAGTGAAATGGGGAACGCAGATACCGGGAGTGAGGTCAATCTCTTGCATGAAGGGTCTTTACAGACGCATTTGACGCCCCAACATTCCACGAAGGGATTTTTCCTTTTATGGATGATAGTCGACTTGCGAGTATAATGGATGAAGATTTCATCCCCGGGAGCAGTTCTTCCACACAAATCAGCGGTTCCGGAATAGAGAAGATCAGATCTCCTAGCAGTAAGGATTCATCTTTCTGCTCCGAGGCTACAACTCTATCACCAAAAACATTCCGCTTAACAAGCGAATGTAAGCTCCTTCTGGCCTTTTTTCCGTTTACACATTTCATGGACCATGAATATACCCACCCCAAAGACCAAGCAAAGGAAAAAATACAATAAGTAAACTTCTCCATTCCCCAAACAAACAAAAAGGCCGCCATCAAATAGTCAGAAGTCATTCTAAAAGGAAAACAAAAAATCGTACCACTTCCAAGCACCAACCACTTTCACCTGCCCACTACGCTCATCTCATCCCGTCTCATCTGCCTACAACCCCCCAAACACTCACCGCTTCAATCTCCTTATCATCTCAGACAAACCCAACTTGAACATAAATTTCAAGTAAAAATCAGACAAAACTTACCACAAAATTCAAATTAAACATGTCGTATCCTCACACCTCACACCCAAAAATTCACTTTCAAATACCCCCTCGACCAATACACACTCTCAATGCGCCATTGCACAAGTCTTGTGCCCAACACACCCACATAGCAACTTTGCTGTTAAATCTCGCGGGCGAACCTCTTGTTCTCAGTGTGCTGGTCTTGTTCCATAGTGTGTTGGTTGTGGTGCTGGTACGGCTGTACACGTGATTGTGCGGAATGGATGGAATGGGTCGATAAATGAAAAGATGGAGAATGGATTTTGGTATGGGCATGAGTAAATGGGGGAGTTCGGTGTTGAATGTTGAATAGGATGATTGATGGTTGAAGGATGGATGTGATTAATTCTGTATTCCTCTTAAGCACGCGTCAACAAAGCAAGAAAGTTGCATTTAGCAATAAAGTTTCCATTTCGAAACGGGAAATTATCTTACACTCAATCAATCGTAGCACATCTCTCTAGATGCTCACCAATCCATATCCCGAGCTTCCCCAAAGCTTCCTCTAACACACTGGTCTCACACACATACCCAACCCTGACCATGCCCCCAAACTCACTGCCAAAGCACTTACCAGCTGGCACAAGCATAACCTTGGTCTTCTCCAGAACATCTATGCACATAGCCACATCATCAACCTTCTCCCCTCTTCTCTTCATAAACTTAAGCAGCGCGGTCGTGCCCGCGTTAGGTTTCACCCAACTGATAGTCCCCCTATGTTTATCCACAAATCGCTCTAGGATCTCTAGATTCGTCTTCGCAAGCTTGATATTCCTCCCCAACAAAGAGTGCAGCACAGATCCCGAAAGAGCATAGCTCGCAACGGAGTCATCGAGCTGGGAGACAGAAATTGTAGTATAATCCCTTGCCGCTGCGATAGCCTCGATGAGTGTAGAAGAGCGGGATGCGATCCATCCTACCCGTATGCCGGCTAGACTGTACGCTTTAGACATCGACCCTGTAACGATTGTGTTTTCATAGCCCATGTTTATCAAACTCGGGGGAAATTTCGGGTCAGCGGGTGACATGCCCGTGAAGAGGGGTCGGTAGACTTCATCTGATAGAATGGTGATATTACGCTCTTTCGCGAAGTCAACAAGATCTTGGAGGACTGGCTTGGGGATTGTGGCGCCAGTAGGATTGTTGGGATTGTTGATTATGATCAGACTGGTTTTGTCGTTCACTAATTCCTTCAAGTCTCTGATGTCAGGTATGTAGTCCCTTTCAGCTCGTAACTTCCATAATGACACGTCGGCGCCAAGGCTTGCTGGCACATCGTATAGTTGCTGGTAGGTGGGGTACGTGCATATAACGTGGTCTCCGGGTTTGATAAGTGTGTAGAAGGCGAGGAAGTTCGCAGCGATGGCGCCGGGTGTGATCAAGATGCCTTCTTTTGGGAGGGGAGAAGGTTGCCGGGCGGAGTATAAAGATGCTAGACGTTCTCGTAGAGGGTTGGAGCCGCGGATCGAGCCGTATGTGAGTTTTGTGGATGTGCTAAGGGGTGGAGGAATGTTCGGGTCTTCGCAGAGGCCGACGAGGTCGTCGATGGAAATTGAGGCTGCACAGGTTTCGGAAATATTGAGAACGTCTGGGATTATTTCGTATTTGTCCATCCACTGGTGTTTGTTAGAGTCTAATGCAGTCAGATATTCGGAACTTCAACGTGCCTGCTCGACCTCGAAGGGTTTTATAAGCACCATAATGGGCTGATTCGGGTTATCCTGAGGGGGGGAGGTGGATGTCTATGGATTTAGCCCTGGAAGGCTGGAAGGGAATAATGTTGGCTTTTGTTTGATAGACATTCTGATGAATTTGACGGACCTCTGTGTATCTTATTAAATAAACTGACTGACTGGCTTTCAAAAGAACTAAGTCGTCAAGATCAGATGAGAACGAGGAGGTTATTTAGTTCAGTGAGGTGAAGCTTCTAAAGGCGGGGTAAAATAGAAGCTATCTGTCGGGGCATTCAAAGGCCGCTCTGGACAGGCAACCAACCAACAGCATCCACCGCCGTCACCTCCTGGAATAGGAGCGCATCTTCACTCAGTACTCCTCCTCCTCCACGCCACACACCTACTCCACTCTGTACTCTCTCTCTCTCTCCCTCACTCATTATCCCACTCTCCTTATTTGCGTCCGGTCTTTTAACACTTCTTTTCTGCTGTTCGAGGCAGCAGCTGTTTCTTCCCTTGCTACTACTGTGTAGAGCTATAGCTGCCCAGCCCCATATTTACCCGTCTTGCTTCCAAGTTCACATCTTGAACACTCCTACAACAACGCCAGGTTACAGATCACAAATCACAGATGCGCCGACTCCTGGGGCAAGCAGTCCTTGCGACTCTATCGCTATCATGGACTGCCTCGGCCTTTTCCAACTACTCGTCCATAGACATGATGCGCGCTCAATTATCTCTCATGGACGACCGACCCGATGATTGCCCCCCATGGTATAATGCGCTATACGCCACCATAATTATCGCAACTTGCTAACAAGATGCAGTTTCAATTGTCTCCTCCCAGCTTTCACCTGCGGTCAATATTCCGAATGCAATGAATACAATGGCAAATGTTCATGTCCCCCGGGCTACGGGGGCGACGACTGTCTATCTCCAGGTACGAATCTTCTGCTGGACCTAGTTGTGGCGAGGGAATACAACATATTAACTAGCTTGTAGTCTGTGGATCGTTAGCAGATGGAAAGGATCGACCTATGCGACAAGGGGAATACTGCGAGTGTGGCGATGGCTGGACTGGAATCAACTGCAACGTATGCACCACCAACAAAGCTTGTAACGCTTTGATGCCGAAACCAGACGATGGAGAGGAACGATCAGGAGGCGTTTGCTACCAGAATGGGGAGGTAGTGAAGGAGAACTACCAAATGTGCGATGTCACGAATAAGAAGATTGTTGATATTTTGGACGGGAGAAGACCTCAAGTCACATTTACCTGCAATGCAGAGCACGAAACTTGCGATTTCCAGTGTAGGTACAAATCAAAAGCCAGTCTTCCAAAAAACTAACATATCCCAGTCTGGGTCGAACAGCAAGAATCATTCTACTGCTCGCTCGATACCTGCTCTTCCTCGGCTCGCAACGATGTCGGACAAAACAGCACCAGCTACAAATGCGATAACATACAATGCAAGTGTATCCCGGACAGGATGCTATGTGGAGAAAATGGTTCCGTGGATATTACAGACTTTCTGGATCAGTCAATCAAAGGACCAGCGTCATTCAGTTGTCTACAGGAATCGCAAGGCGCAAACAACTGCCAATTTCAGGAGCCTCAAATGGATTTGTTGATTCAGCAGATGTTTGGAGACAAGAGTATCTTTATCAACTGCCAGGCAGGCGAATGTCTTTATGAAACCGAAGTTCCTGGATTCGAGCGGCCAGTGAAGAGGATAAATACCCCTCTAATCGCAGGAGTTATTGCAGGTGCCTCGCTTTTCGTGGTTGGTGTAATCTTGTTGGTCTGGTACTTATCACGGAGACAATTCAAGTATGGTCCAATCCACTTGGATGATTCGGATGACGAGAGCTCTAAGCTCATGTCTGACCACAAGCCCGCTTCCTTGTTCTTTGAGAATGTTTCCTATCATCTAAACGGAAAGCAAATTCTCTCAGGGGTCCAAGGTGTAGCGCATCCCGGAGAAATTATGGCTATTATGGGTGCTTCAGGAGCTGGCAAGACGACTTTCCTTGATATTCTTGCTCGCAAGAACAAACGAGGTGTTACTCATGGAGACTTCTACGTTAACGGAGAGAAGGTTGACGACACTGAGTACAAGAATGTCGTTGGATTCGTCGACCAAGAAGATACTATGCTCTCTACCCTTACAGTCCACGAAACTATCATGACTAGCGCTCTTTTGCGACTACCTCGAGATATGGGCCGAGCTGCTCAGGAACAAAGGGTGTACGAGGTTGAGAAACAGCTTGGAATTAGTGCGATCAAAGATTCCCTAATTGGCTCGGAAGAAGGGAAAGGCCGCGGGATCTCAGGAGGTGAGAAACGAAGAGTTGGAATTGCTTGTGAGCTTGTTACAAGTCCAAGCATTTTGTTCTTGGACGAGCCAACAAGTGGACTTGATGCTTATAATGCTTTCAATGTCATTGAATGTCTTGTTACGCTCGCAAAGACCTACAAACGGACAGTGATCTTTACAATCCATCAACCACGCTCGAATATCGTGGCTCTTTTCGACAGGTTATTACTACTGGCCAAAGGAAAGACTGTCTACTCCGGCGAATTTGGGCAATGTCAAGATTACTTTGAACATATTGGTTACTCGTGTCCGCCCGGATTTAACATCGCGGATTATCTCGTGGACTTGACGATGCATGTTGGAGCTCCTCACACCCCAACCGACGAGGAGATAGATGGTTTGAATACAGGTGGCAATTCAAGTGCAGGGCCAAGCAGCACTAGGGCTGTGAAATCGATCGCTAGTATCTCCGGCGGGAGTATAAATGACGACTTGGCTAGCAGTCCAGGGGACTCATTACTAAGACCTAAGAGTAAACGAAGAGACTCAGTGAAGGCAAAACAGGAAAGAGAGCTTTACACACGCAAGAAGACCGGGCACGAAACACCAGGCTCTCAACCCGACGATACCCCAGTGGATCCCAACGCAAATTCACAACAATGGGTACGACTATCAAAGCAGCAAAGCAATCACGTACCACAGCAGATTTTGGACGATCCTGACAACCTTCCACCTGCAGCATCGACAACGGGCACTGATCTTGACATACTCGTTTCAGCATATGCACAGTCTGACATTGCTGGTAACATTCACGAGGACATCCATTCTGCGATAGCATCCGCTCAGCAAGCCAATGGCGGTATGAATGGGCACCCTTCAGGAGATCGATCCTCACATACTGGAGCTATGGGCAGAGGATATGCAAGAATTGGGTACATACGACAATTCATCATCCTCTCGGGACGGACCTGGAAGAATCTGTACAGAAATCCAATGTTAATGCTCACGCATTACGCCATCGCAATTCTTCTCGCTGTTCTCTCTGGATTCCTTTTCTATGGCCTAACGGACGACATCCCCGGCTTCCAAAACCGCCTCGGACTGTTCTTCTTCGTCCTAGCCCTCTTCGGCTTCAGTACCCTCTCCAGTCTAACAGTCTTCGCCACCGAGCGCCTGCTCTTCGTCCGCGAGCGCGCAAACGGCTACTACTCCCCAATAACCTACTTCCTCTCCAAAGTAATTTTCGATATCGTACCCCTCCGCATAATACCCCCAATCATCATGGGATCCATCATCTACCCCATGACAGGCCTCGTACCTGACGCGCCCCACTTCTTCAAATTCATCCTCGTGCTCGTCCTCTTCAACCTCGCCGCTGCAGGAATCTGTCTCTTCATTGGCATAGTCTGCAAAGACGGGGGCGTTGCTTCGCTGATCGGCTCCCTCGTCATGCTCTTCTCCCTCCTCTTCGCAGGTCTTCTCCTAAACCACGACGCTATACCGAAATCGGCAGTCTGGCTCCAAGCTATCTCAATTTTCCACTATGGCTTTGAAGCGCTGATTGTAAATGAGGTTACGTTTCTCATGCTTGAGGATCATAAATATGGGATTGATATTAAAATCCCGGGCGCGAGTATTTTGAGTAGTTTTGGGTTTGACACTCAGGCGCTTTGGCCTGACGTGCTTAGTTTGGGATGCTTTGCTGCTGCATTTATTGTGTTGGCGTATGTGGCTATGCATGTTTTGCTTGTAGAGAGGAGGTAGAGCGGGTGCTGCGTGGTAGATAGAGAGATGTAACATGATGTTAATTATGTGTGAGCATTTGGACGGGTATTTCCTTTTGTTCTTAGGCAGACGGTGCCTTGCATATGGCGTTCGGTTCTTGCAAATTATGTCATGGCTTCTATACCAATGTTATCTATCAGAAATACATAAATTTGAATCATGAGCCCATTGCCCTCGTCTGTGACCGGTTGGAAGGCTGCCTCAAGCCCAACAGAGCTGATTGCAGCAAGATGACTACCATCTACTCTACCGTTGCACCACAACCAAGTTGATTTTGGCAGACCTGGCAGCTACAGGGCCCCAAGTCCAGCTTTATCTGTGCGCTCTAGTAGAGGTTCATGCATTTATATGTCGTTGTAGACGTATTTTCTTTAGGGATGTAGGAATGCCTGGGTCTGGAATATGTACCCGGGGTGTGTGTCGTGGAAGCACTAGAAATGCAGGATGACAGAGCTAAGCCCATAATTGTCAGAAAGGTGACAGCACCCATGTCCACAATTGTCAGGAAAATGAAAAGACCAACTACATGCGGAACGGTATTTGACTACTTCTGAAATTCAGCCCTCATTAACACCGTTATGATTGAAAATCTGGCAAAGCAAGTGCTGTTTGGCCCAATCATCTGATGCTTAAATCGAGATATCCAAGATTATTTTCATGCAGTACAATGGATTCTGACACTCTTAGAAGTCATTTATGGACCTTGTATATTCATTATTATTAGTCCTCCTGCTACACTATAAGTCCTTGCATAGCCTCTCGTTCTTAATCAACCTGTACCAAGACTTGCCAACTTTTTCACTCTTCCAGACGCATCAACCATCTATCTTCCTATCACCCAATGGCATCTTTAGGGTCATTCCTCACACAAGCATTCCCACCGAGTCCACAATTCACCGAAAAGGACATTCCTTCCCAAGTGGGCAAAGTCTTTCTTGTCACAGGCGGTAATTCAGGCATTGGGTATGAGGTTGTTAAAATCCTCTACTCCAAGGGCGGCACAGTCTACATGGCTGGCCGTAATCCAGGAAAAATCAATGCGGCAATCGAAGCTATAAAGTCCACTCACACCGCTAGCCCTGGACGTATCAAGAGTCTCATTCTCGACCTTGGCGACCTTAGCACAATCCCATCCTGCGTCGCTGACTTCCTCGCCCAAGAAACTCGTCTCGATGTTCTCTGGAACAACGGAGGCATCGCCCAAGTCCCTGCCGGCAGTGTAAGCGCCCAAGGCCACGAAGCCCAGATCGGCACCAACTGTCTCGGGCCCTTCCTCTTGACGCAACTCCTTCTTCCTGTCCTACTGCGAACCGCAAAATCAGTACCCACAGCTGGCGTGCGCGTAGTATGGGTATCTTCGGGGGTTATTGATCTCAAAGCTCCTCCGGGTGGTCTCTTACTGGACGAGCTTGCCCCTGGCCATCATTCGCAAGACAAGATGCATAACTACAGCGTCTCGAAGGCGGGCGACTGGCTTCTAGCGTCGGAACTGGATAAGCGGGTTCGCAAGCACGGGATCGTGTCTGTGGCTCTCAGTCCAGGTCAGTTGAAGGCCAAGGGCTTTGATCGGCTGCCGTGGCATCAGAGGTGGCTGATGAAGCCCTTGTTACATGAACCTATCATGGGCGCGTATACGGAGTTATGGGCTGGGCTTAGTCCGGAGGTGACGTGTGCTGATGGAGGGAGATTTGCTTTGCCGTGGGGAAGATGGCATCCGAGCCCAAGGAAGGATATTCTTGAGAGCTTGAAGGCAAAAACGGAGGGAGGAACTGGCGTTGCGGCTGAGTTTTGGCACTGGTGCGAGGAGCAGTCAAAGGGTTATGTTGGACTTGGAAATTGAGAAGTAGATGATCTCAGTGATCTGATTGGGCAACCCTTTGTTTCGAAGCTTGCTTGAGAGGTGTACCATACTATATAGTTTACATGAATACAGTCCTTTCTGTATATCATGATGAGCTTAGAGCTTCTTATTGGCTTGATCGGTCCCTCCATTAGCCACTGCAACTACGTCCCCAAATTATCTAGCTGTTCTGATAATATACATAGCCTGGCGTTGCGTTCAATCTTGCATGCATGTATAGATAGAGGAATCCATGTAATGCACTACCTTAAACCATCAACATAACGCAAAACGCCTTTCTTATCAGCAAACACATACCCCACGAGCCTCTCGAGAACATTCGTCGCTCAACACGCGTCAGTCGATCTATAAACGCTTTCAAGCTCCCCTAACCAATCCTCCAGGCCCCAAATTCAAAGTCAAAATATCACAACATCTTCGCTAACAGTAAATAAACACATCTTCGCATACGCCAAGCTGCAGCACAATAAGAAACGCGAGCCGGTCAATTTTTGACATTAGTAAATTGAATCGCTTTAAGCGAGCCCCTTTTAGCCGTCTGCCCGCCACCCCTTTCCCCGATACTTACCAAAAACCAGATACCTATAGCCGCTACCCTCCATCTCACTCTCATTCTTCTACCCTAGCCAGGTTACAAAGTAGAATGATATATATAAATACTAGTTGCTTTAACAGGACGTAGAATTTAAGTGATCTTTGAAAATTTGAATACGCAGCGTGATAAAAAGATTTCACACATAAAACTGACAGATAGAAGCTCTCATAAGAACAAGGTTCTCATCCATTAACAAGTGAATGAAAGCCAGTACGGCATCGACAAAAGTATTACCTAGTCGTTGTGGAAAATTATCGGCTTCTTTCCCCAGGAGACACGAACATGGCACGGATAAGGTAGGTAGAACTTGAAATTACCTAGGGTACGTAGGTAGGTATAGTGTACCCGGTGCAGCGACTCAATTTCATAGTAACCCGAGACTAAACTACAGCTTTAGCTTAGTATTCTGAGGATCTGATACGTACTATACCTACTGGTTATTGATACTTAGATGATATCCGCAGCAGGAAGTGAACGCTACGGCACGAAGAGGCATTAGATGAAGGGGTATCATAGTATCTAACGGCCCATCTATCACTCCATCTATGTCGTACATTCCCTCTAGCTGGGGCCCTCTGTTTTCCCGTCCTTGACGCAAGACTCCCACACAGTAAACTCACTATTTGAAACAACGCCTCACGCAACATGCCAAACGCCCCAACAAATGCAGAACTATTAGTTCTCATCTCACTTCTTAATCCATATCCTCCATCCCCCCTCCGCTCGCATGAACCTCGGCCTCTTCAACAGAAACTCCCACTAAACAGCCCGACAACATCCCCTCCCAATTAACCCATGGATGCACCTCCCCAAACAACCGTGTCCCATCCTTACCCGCACACCTCATCAGTTCCCCCTCTCCCCCAGGATGATACGGTAAATAAGGAGTGATATTATACACCTTTCCCCCTAGCACAGTCCACGCATCTTTGCCTTTCCGCCCCGTGAACTGTCTCAGCAGGGAGGGGGGAACTTTGAGGTAGGGCGTATTGGGGGGTAGGCCGTTTAGATTATGGTGTGGGGAAGACGAGAGACGCGCCCAGTCGAGCGGGGAGTGGTTTGGTGTTAGCTGTACCTTTTTGCGGGGCTTAGCTGGGATCGAGCTATGTGTTGGAGGTAAGGCTAGTGAACTCGAACTTGTGGTTGAAGCTGGTGACCGGTTGGGAAGCGGTCCTCCACGGTTGGGCAGTGGTGAGGGACGGGGAGGAGGAGCCATGAGGGATGATGTTTGCGCGGGGATAGCGTTTAGACGTGGTGGTTGGGGCCCTCGGATGCCGCCAGATGCTCGTTGCGCTGAGTTTAGGGCTGGAAAGGAGGGCGGTGGCATGGTTTCGGTATCGGAGGAGGAAAGGGTGAAGGATGGTACGGAGCTAGAGCTTGGGGTGGGTTTTGCGCGGGGGGTTGTGGGTGACGAGGGGGATTTGATGGTTGGTGGTGGAGGTGGTGGCATCGCCATCCGGTCTGCTTCTTCTTTCTTTGGGGTGGCAGGTGCTTCTGCTGTCTCTTTCTCCGTAGGCTTCTCTTTCTCTGTAGGCTTCCCTTTCTCGGTATCATTATCCGTGTCATGGGTCTTGGTAATTGTAGGAAGCGGCTCTTGTATCGATGGCGGGATACCCTGGGGTTGTCGCAACCATGCTAAGAAAGACCATGTTGTCGGTGGGTGCTTGTAGCAGATGAAGGATATCGAGGCAACGAGGATTGACAGTCCGAAGAAAGTCATGATATCTTTCTCGTGGGTGTTGTTTGGTAGTTGTTTCTCTGCGGCTGCTTTCCGCCCCTCTCGATCTTAGTCAGAGTGGGGTGGATAGGTACATTATCGTAAGGTATCTATCCTATCATATCATATCCTATCCTATACCCCTCGGATGAGACCACTGGGGAATCCCTTCAATACTCTGTAACGGCACAGGACAGTCCAGGGGGAAGAAGAGAAATGACGCGCTGGATCCGCTTCCTTCCCCTCGCTGTAGCCTCTGACTCGGTGTCCGTAAGTTACCGCATGAATTTCAATTACAGGCTGCATGCATATGTTGACATGGCATGTCCGGAGAAATACTCGAGTACAGTAATAGAAAGGTCTGTTATTGCAGCATACTTTAGTAAACAAAACATTCGTTTTTTGCCTCTAATTTAATCATTGTGACTACTGACTATAATGTATGTTTGTTTGTGAATATATGAATAATATCTGGGTCCTTCTTCTTCTACTGTATTCCTCGTACCAGAATCTATACTGTAAGATAAGCCTAAGACGCAAGGCGAGCTCGCTGGTTGGCCCATCTGGTGCACCCACCATGAGAGCCCTGGTTGGCGGTGTTTACAACACGCGCAGAAACACCTCAACCCTCAATCAAGACAGTAACCAAAATCAACAATCCAAGTCCAAGTCCAACACTACCAATTCAACACCCACTCCTACTCCCACTCGACCACGTCTAGCCAAACCTTCTCACTGCCTCCCTCTTCAAACTCGCGACAAAAATGCCATGATGCGTGTGCAAAAGGGAGTGACTCCAATGCCATTAAAAAGTGGCAATGCGAATATGGCCCCGTACGATAAACAGAATGCATCGAGACCTCTCATGCCAACCCTCAGCGCCACCGCCAGACCTTCAGCCAGACAGCCGTTGACTCCTAGAGTAGCCGGCGCAGCTTCTCCCGCCTTATCCACCCCATTGTCACGAAGGCCGCAGCGTCTGGAAAGTAATACCACTCCCACCAGAGAGGAGATCTCGACTCCTGTGTCTACCTTTCTCAACAGCAATATCACACCGAGATCTGGCTCAAGAAAGAATCGCGTGGATAGTGCTAATACGACGCCAACAGGAACTCCAAATGGAACTCCTGCCCCGCCTTTGACGAACGAGTCGACCCGATTTCATGATATACCGGTATACGGGTCTGGATTGGGAATTGCTGGGATGGATAACGATGGTCCGAAACGACATACGGTATCCTTCAATACTCCATCAGATATAGGAGCTCGAAGTCCGGCCTCGAATTCGGGAGACTCGAAGTTCTTCTTTGCCAGCGATGCAAAGCCTACACCACCACCCCAAAGACCACCTATTCAGTCCAAAACCTCGAGTTTCTTTTACGCAAGCGGAGAGAATATCCCACAACAAACACAGAGCTCGAGTGCATCGGCCGTTGGTTCTACAGTGGGAGAGGAGCGTGCTCCAGCAAAGTTCTTTCATGCTAATGGTACTCCGGATCTTCAGCTATCACCTTCCCCCCATTTCCCTCCACCAAGACCGAGTTCTGTGGTCTCAAATTCTACACGTATGACATCACCTCGACTATCTACAGCAAGTCCAGGCACTTTATCACCCCCTCAGAGACCTCTATCCCCCACAAAGCTTAATCAACAGGCTTCAGTACCATCCTTGAGGAATACACCTTCTTTACCCTCTCCAGGTATACCCAGGCCCCAGCAAGTAGGAAGAGGCCAATCAGCGAATAATATAGTCTTACCTCGCAGACAGAGTAATGAGGCAGGGCAAAGAGTAATCAGTCATGGCCGATCCACAAGCACAGGCTCAACAGGACCAACACTGAGGAAAGTCTCAGGGGGGAGTTCAATGAGTTCAATCGAACCTACAACACCACTGCATATGGTTACAAAATCTGTCCCCATCTCAACCCCAGAAGAACAACCAGAAGAAAAGTTCAATGACAATGCACCTGAGCTTCAAAGCCCCATTAAAACTGGTCAGACATTAGACCAGCTCAACGAACTGGCCGCTAACGCGCGCCGGGAACGAAAAGTTTTGGATCTAGAAATTACAAATTCGTCGCTAGAAGCTATAAACAGGACCCTAGAGCGTGAAATGCGTAAGCAAACCGCGGAATTACGACGCTACAGACGCCTGTCCCGCTCCGGTCGACTCTCCATAGCTACTTCTGCCTCAATGCGTACCTCCACAACCCTATCTATGGATGGCATCGAAGGGGATGCGCTCAGTGACATGAGCGAAAAAGAAGAAGAGCAGGACGAAGACGAAGACGACTTCGAGATTGAAGAATCCTCCGACTCGGAATCCTCTCTCTCCCCAGCTGCAATGGCAGAATCCGATCTCCGCCACCGCAAAAAAGACGAAAAGCGCCTACAGCTCGATCTAAGCAAACACCAGCAATTGCTCATCGACAGTCAAAAGATGAACCAGAGTCTCAAACGGTGTTTGGGATGGACGGAGGATCTGATTAGTGAGGGGAGGAAAGCCCTAGAGTACAGTGTGAAGATTAGCGATGTCGAGCTTGGGGGACGGGTGCTGGCACCGGAAGAGGTGGGAGATAATGAGGGCATGAGCGACATCGGAGCGAGTTTGCTCAGGGAGGCGAGGGAGAGAATGGGTGCTAATGCGTGGGGTGGTGAGGGGAAGGATGATAGGGATAGTGGGATTGAAATCGATGGATCTCTGAAGGAACATGTCCCTCCGCCTTTACCTGCACCTCCGCCTCCATCTTTACCTCCATCCTAATCATAATCATAATACCCGATTTCAACGACAACAGGTCCGCGGAAGATGAGGAGCAGAAGAGAGGAGAGGCATTGTACGATACGACCCGGCAACACATACACACACCACTCACAGCACAGCACAGACTGTCTTTTTCCTATGTCACTCCACGGACGATCTGGCGTTTTCGGTCTCTCGGTCTGGGTTCGGTTTCGGTGCACAACTTTTGGGTTTTGATTTCGGTATCGGGGTTTTCCATATAACATGCATACAAGCATCGCAACCTGGCGTTTTACGGCGGCAAGGAAGCCTCTTCTTCCATTTCTTTTCTTTCTTTTTGCTTTTCTTTTGTTTTTTTGTGTGTTGTGTATAGCATAAAACGATACCCAAGGGCTTTTGATAGGACCAGTACCAGATGATGATAAAAAGAGAGGAGGAGAAGAATGGATAGATGGAAAGACAGGAAGGAAGAGAGAAGGAGGAATGGATGGATTGAAAGAAAGGGATTGATGGAGGAAGGGGAATGTGGAATTGGAATTGTATAGTAAGCTAGTTATATAGCTGAATTGAAAGCGGCATGAGCGAGCGAGCAAGAATGAGAATGAATGAAAGTAAAAAGCATGACTTAAATGTGCCCTCCACGCACTTGGTTTTATACCAAATAACTCTGTATTAAGTACTTCTTTGCTTTCTTTCTTTCCTCGGCCTCTACCACCAGTACCTACCTGGTTTAGGTAATATCCTTTGCTTTTAGTCTAGTGCTGATAAACTACAAGTATAGGTATATATACAGGGTTTCGTAATTTACATGCATTCAGTCATTACATTATAGAAAAAAATAGAATAGCACTATATACCTAACCTATCAGTATTGAAACTAATAATTAGTCCCCCCTTCTCCGGACAAACCGACTATTGGTGAAAGTCAAGTACTACAAGTAAGTATTTCTGAATCTAGAAAACCATACCTATGATGCTATCTTAAACTTACAGGCATATACGAGCTGGTATGGCACTCGACCTTGTAAAAGGAAAGTAAAAGAATTCGGGATATTGATTAATTATCCCACTCAGCCATAGCATATACCCCTCCTTCCCTTGTTTTGTAAAAACCTACGCCTCGGAATACCTACCTACATACCCCCTTCCCTTTCCGAAACACCTTGATACACATACGAGTAAAACCCATCAAACCCAATTAACATCAACCCCTCTTCCTAAACCGGAATTTCCCCTCCTCCTCACTATCCTCACTCTCGTCCTTCTTCCGCCCCAATACCGTCTGCCTGGCGCGCTTTACCGGCGCCGGTTTCGTCAACGTCTTCTCAGCCGCGCGTTTCTGACTTGGTCTGGGCTTCACGTTGCCCTTTTCCGCAGTTTTATCCTGTAGCTTCTGACTCCTGCTTCCTTTTTGCTTGACGATGGGCTCTTCGTCCTCGTCTTCGTCGTCAGACGAAAGAACTACCGTTAGAGATTTGGTTTTAGTCTTGGTCTGAGTCTTGGGTCGAATGTCCTCCACAAGGGGGAGATTGTCATCGTTATCGTCATCTTGATCAAGATTAACATCATCACCTTCAATCTCAGCCACCCTGCCTTTCCGTTGCGAGCGTTGCGATTTGGATTTTCCGATCCGTACGTCTTCTTCAACCCAGTACTCATCACCCACACCAGCAGCTTTACGCTTGACTTCCTCCAGCGGTACGATAGTCCGGCCCAAATCGCGCGCGTTGATGGCTGGCCCGCCTCTGCGGCGGAATTTCTTGAAGTTCTTGCGCCCGTTCCATCTGTCTTCCCAACGTTCACTATCATCTGCTCTGGGAGCTCTTGGTGCAGGAGCACTGCTACGAAGTTCTATTGTTTCGGTGATGGCGAGGGCTTGCAGTTCCGCGAGCTGGAAGCTATCCATGTTTACAACTTCCTTGTCCTGGTTTGCGAGTTCTTCAATCTTTTCGTGGCGAAGACGAGTTTTTTCTAGTATCTCGGCCTGTTCTTCCTTTTTGGTCTTCACCTTGACCGGCTTGGGGGGCGTTGCTTCTGCTTTCCGCTTGGGTGGTTCGGGGGGAGGGGGAGTGGATTCTCCTCGTCGATGACGGGCGACATCTTCTTCTACACGACGCTTCTTCAGGCGTGCAGCTGCCGGAGCCATGGTTTCAAAGGTGTCTTCATCGTCTTCGAAGATGGGTGTTGCTTTTCGTTTGCGGCTGGTTTTGGTCTGTGCTTCCGGAGTTTGAGAGGGTTCACGGTCCATGTTGAAGTCTGGATCTTGAGAGACGAAAAGACCTTGGGATTCGGGTTCGGCAGGGACAGAATTAATGGCCATAGACTCAGGGATTGAGTCCATGATTACGGGTGGATCGTCGTCGTCATCGAATCCTTTGAATCGGGGGACTGCTCTTCTACGCCGTCTTGATGGTTCGGGTTGAGAATCCGGCTCTGCGGGTGTTGGGTCAGGGGCAGGTTGCGGGTTTCGAAGGGTTTGAGAAACCGCAGTAGCTAGAAACTTTAGTAATTTTCAAGCTGGGGGTGGATAAGAGAGTGGAACTCTAAGAGAGTAGGACATGAATAGTCGACAAGAATAAACGTCACTTTCTCTTCAATACAGGTCAAGGAAAATACGTACCTGCAGATGGCGGAGGCGCGTAAACTCCAGATGCCTCCGGCTCTAGAGGTCTCCTAAGTACACTGGCGTTGTTGCCGAGTATAGCATCCAGAAACTCATTTTGCTCGATCAAACGGTGATCCAGATACTGAGCAACCTCGGTGCTGAATTCCGCAAACCACGTGGCATCCGCTCCCTTCACTGGGTTATACCGAACCACAACCACTCCCTTACCCTCACTGCCGTCCTCAAACTCTCCTAGGCCTTTCTCCCCAGCGACACTCTTTACATATCTGACAAATTCTTCCACGGTTGTTTGACCTGCAATTACAGTACCAAGCAAAGCTTTGCCACCTCCTTGTGTAATAGGCGGAAGGAGAGTATCAAATTGCCCTTGGTTATAGAAAATAAAGGTATAACCCTCAAACATATAATGGCGAGCCGGATCCGGACTATAAGCATCATCGGTCCGCTGAGTAGGTTCGTTCGCTCCTGGAGGAAGATATTGCTCAGGGTCGGGGAAACTATCAAAATCTTTTTCCAAAAGAGACATTCCTTCATCGTCGGGTGTAGTTGCGGCTACCACAGCTTTGATATACGAGTCGTTATGCACGATATATTTTCCGTCGATTAACGCCTGTAGTCCTTTGGACGTATTACGTTTCTTGGCGACAACATGAGTAGTGAGGCCTTTTTCAAACTCGATCAGGACTTTGATATCAAGGGGGCCGAGGGTTTCGTAAAGTTTGGTGAAGGGATCTATCTTTTGCTCTTTGGTGGTAAAGGAAAATGTAAATGTTACAGGAACCCATGTGAAGCTAGTTGGGGATTAGGATGAAGCAATTTTCAAATGTAGAGGGGAAATACAGAAAGTGATGCTCGTATTTTCCAAGGATTACTGTATTCTTGTCTTGATCGAGTGCAACGCTAGTGCCTCTGATCTGTTCTCCGTTCAAACGGGTACCAATTTTAGTATTTTGATCAGTCAACGTGATTCGAGACCGAGAACGAGCATTTGGCTTAAACTGGATTAGTGATGAAGGGTTTAATCAGGATAGGAAGCTTACACAGTCTCTGGGTCCGACAGGAGCAACTTCAATTATCAGGTGCTGCCTTGAGATGGTTTTATCGTCGACGAAGAATTGTCCTTTTACAAGAGTCAGTTCTAGTCATTTGTAAAAGGGCGTTATAAGATATACCTTCGGCTCTGGTTCTCCCAAAGATAAACTTCTTTCCGGGTCGAAGCCATAGCTTCTTGCCTACGCACGTGTCAGATGGAAGAAGGTAGAGGAGCGCAGTAGGTTAGGCAACACACCTTGGAAGACTTCATCATTCTCGATAACCCACATCCTCGATGACACTTGGCAAAATGTGGTGGGTTAGGATCTCATAGGCGGCGTCGAGCGCTGTCGTGTTGTTGCATGTTATTGGAAGAGCTGGGAGTCGTGTCGAGATATCTCGCGTCAGGCAGCATCCGCGGTGTCACGTGTGGCTGGTCGCCTGTGATTTGGAAATGTTTAAGTTACTTGATACTTATCTAATTGTAGGTTGTACCTATTATATTGCATTTGTTGAATATAGGGCCGATCTAGGCTTGTGTGTTCACAGAGCATGAGCAGACCAATCGTATCTACAACTTATACGTTAAGAATTGCGACAAAACCCAAACTCTGGGCTTTATAAAGTTTGATATTCATTACATGGATGGGTTCTCCATCTTTAAAGAACCATGCTATCTATCCTCCCAGCTTCATAGTGTTTCCAGCAGAAGTAGTGTTTCCTGAGCTTGCGCTCGCCTTCTCCAGTCTTGATATATACAACCTCAGCCCAACCAACCAGTTCCTTATTCAGCAGAATCTTCATACTCCATCTCAGCCATTGACCTGTCTCGCCCTCTCCTCCTGTGTCTTTTCTTCGTCTGGTGTTCTCGTGCGCAGCTGTAACGCATGAATCCCACCCTCCTTCTTCATCTCTTCATCCACCAACTTATACACCATCCGATGTCTGGCAGGTTGCATCTTGCTCTTGAATGCCTCCGAGGTGATAACGACGCGAAAGTGGGTTTCTTGTGAGGTGGAATCGACCATGGCTTTGTGGTGCGAGTGGAGATGCGAGTCGTTGTGGATTTCCAGATGGGTGGGGGAGAGGGACTCAGTGATCTGCCAAAGGTTGGTCAATATATAGATAGAGAAGATATATGTTAGAGGAATGAGAAATAGATACCTTTGTGCGCAAAGCGTCTTCCATTGGGGTTTGTGAGGCCATTATTGACATTGGGTGCCGTCGTACCAGAGGGAGCAATTGTCTGCGGAGCATCAAAGCGAAGACTGGCCACCTTACATAGCAGTCCTAGATGGATGCAAGAGTTGATACTACGCAAGATCTGTGAGGAAGGGGGTGACTTTCACAATTGTTGGTTTGTACTGTACCGCCTTGAAGTTATTTACCTATCGTCGGCACTTCTTCGCATTTTCTCGGACCCCATCCCCATCTCATCCCCGTCCGTCGATCGATGCCATGACGATCCAAGCTCGGCCAAAGATCTGGCTTCCTAGAACCCCCACCATGCATGTACTTTATACTGCACCACTCAAAATGATCCTGCCCCTGCCCCTCGGCATTAATTGACCTCTGATACAAGTAGCCTTTCCCTTCCTCTTTCCCTTTTGCGATGTTTCTGTCGCGGAAGGTCTATTCGCTCTTCTCCCAAAAAGCCTCCTTTCTTCTTCCCAAGTCCAAGTCCATTTATACGAGACCAATTGCTTCATCTTTATCACATACAGCCAGCAGGATGCACTCAACACTTCCCCGTCTCCCCGTCTTCGAAGCAATAGCCAGCCACGACCGGAGTTCCCCCGTAGTCATCCATTCCCAATCCGGGCGACGCTTTACCTACGGCTCCCTGTTGCACGATGTAGCAGATGCGAAGGAGAAGCTGTTGGCGGAAGCGGGAAGGAATACGATTGAGGGGGAGAGGATAGCGTTTCTAGTAGAAAATAGCTATGATTATGTGGGTCGGTTTTGTTCACTGTTAGGAATTGCAGAATAAGAAGCTGATTGTGTTTCTAGTAACTCTACTTTCTATCCTGGGCACTCATGCTATTGCTCTGCCTTTAAGTGCTGCGTTCCCGGCGGCTGAGTTGCAATATATACTGGATCAGAGCCAGGCAAGCATGCTGCTTTCTTCCGCGAAGTTTGGTGAAAAGGCACAGCAGGTTATTGAGAAGGGATTAGCAGTTGCGCCGAAGCATGTCAAGTTAGAAAAGAGGTTCGGCGCGGAGGTAAAAGGGGATGTCACGTTGGAGGAGTGTGAGGAGGGGAAAGGCGGGATGATGTTATATACATCGGGGACTACTAATCGACCAGTAAGCTTTCCCTCGAGTTCATTCGAATCAATACCAACATCTTCCAGAAAGGAGTTTTACTCCCCCAAAGAGTAATGACGGCACAATCCCAATCCCTAGTAACAGCATGGAAATATACCCCCGCCGACCATCTCCTCCACGTCCTCCCCCTGCACCATATCCACGGCACCATGAACGCCATCCTAGCCCCCCTCCTCGCCGGCTCCACAATTGAGTTCCTCTTCCCCTTCAACGCAACCCAGGTCTGGTCACGCTTCGCCTCCCCCTTCCTTCCCTCCCCAAAGACGACAGAAAACATAACCTTCTTCACCGTCGTCCCAACAGTCTACAACCGACTCCTCGCCACGTTCTCCGACCTCCCCCCAGAAACGCAAACAGCAGCAAAAACAGGAATCTCACCCGAAAACCTCCGCCTGGCGATCTCAGGTTCCGCCGCCTTACCCACACCAACGAGAAAGGCATGGACAGACCTCTCCTCCGGTAATGTACTCCTAGAACGCTACGGCATGACAGAAGTCGGCATGGCGCTCTCGTGCGGCCTATCCCACACCACCCGACTAGACGGCAGCGTCGGCTTCCCCCTGCCATCCGTGCAAGTGCGTCTCGTAGATACGGACACGAACGAGATCATCCAACTCGGCGAGGAACTCGACGCAGCTGGCAAGGAAAGGGACGGCGAGATTCAGCTGCGCGGTCCCACGATCTTCAGCCAGTATTGGCGCAATGAGAAGGCGACGAAAGATGAGCATGTGGCTGGTGATGATGGGCTGGGGCCGTGGTTCAAGACGGGCGATGTGGCGGTTCGACGAATCATCGATACTTCCTCATCTTCCTCTTCCTCTTCACCATCCTCTTCATCATCCTCTTCTACTAATCAAGATCAAGATCAATATCAAGAATGGGCACAAGGACCCATGTATTTCATCCGCGGCCGGAAATCCGCCGACATCATAAAATCCGGCGGCGAGAAAGTCTCAGCGCTAGAAGTAGAGCGCGAGATGCTCGCTCTGCCACAGATCGCCGAGACGGCCGTAGTAGCGGTGCCGAGCGGGAACTGGGGACAGAAGGTCGGCGCTGTGGTTATGCTGAAGGAGGGCGTGGGTCGGTGGACGGCGTTGGATTTGCGGAGGGCGTTGAAGGGGAGGTTGGCTGGGTATAAGATCCCGCAGGTTATGAAGGTCGTGGATCATATCCCGAGGAATGCTATGGGGAAGAGTACGTTATCTATCTTAACTATCTTCTTTCACCAATCCCCTCCCCCTTCTTTCTTGATTTTGGTTTAAAAATATGTCCTAATGCTGATTGAATGTGTGAATAGTTAATAAGAAACAACTGGTCAAGGAAGTATTTGCGGATCAGACGAGTGGGGACGAGGCATAGGTAGGTAGGTGGGCATTATGTAGATCGTACAGTGTACAGAGCAGAATATAATTGTCAGAGTGTATATACAAATAGGTCGCATGAACATAGCAACACATTTCATGTCTATATACTTGCAAGATTTTAAGCAACCTGTGGAGAGCCATGTCTGAACACTAGTAAGAAGTTGTTGCCCTTCCCTTTGGAATAGAGAAAATGGACCTTGCCTCGCCACAATCGATAAATTTCTGTGAGCTTTTATTTTTTCAATCTGCGAGGCAGGGTATATTGATCAACTTTTATTGCTCCTCGATCTATGAACACGGTAATAAAATCCTTGCCACAACGCCAGATGAAAGCCCTCCCTGATGAGAAAAGAGCTGGCCCAGCACATGCTAGCCCTCGAAGCTAGCTAGCTTACGCATGAGGTATTCATGAATCTCATTCCCCCAATCCATTCCATTCGCATGCAATGCTATCATCTCGATGAAAATCAACCATCAAAGTAAAGTAAATCTATCGACCGACACAAAGACAGCGCACTTATACTGTATACTTGGCCTTCGCACGAGTACTTCCGCTATGAGCGCTATCAGTGTGACCAGAGAACTCCACCACCTCTGTCGCAGGCAACTTAAGCACCTCCTTGAATTTGCGACCGATGTTCATGAGTACCTCCTTGCCCTTGTCCGTAGATCGTCCCTTGCCACCTGCAACATCGCCGTCGCCGCCACCTGGAATGCTCTTGCCGATTGTACGGGTCCAGGCACCGATACGGTAGAAACCCTTGCGGACATTGACAACGACGCCCATGAGCTCTCCATCACCTTCCTCTTCGAGCGTCTCGCCGATAGCCGCGAGCATGACGTGCAGCCAGAGCTCGTCGATCGGGACGTTGCGCTTCTCCTTGAATTGGTAGGACCACTTGCCGCCGTGCTTGTTCTGGACGTCCTCCCATTCTGGACGTACGCCTTCCTTGAAGAGATGGTAGTCGGATTTGAGGGCCAGTTCGGAGGTGGGAGCGATGTTGTTCTGGGAAGGTTAATTAGCTTGTGGATTTGCGAGAAATAAGCCATTTTAAAAGCATACGTAGACACCCCAAAATTCCTCGACCGAGTTAAAGGTGATGACTTCCTTCAACAGATCATTCCAGTTGTCGCCCTACAAGAAGTCAGTGGGAGTCAAAGAGAATGCGCCAGAAGACATGGGAGTAGAACCTTTCCACTAGGTGGCTTGGTGAACCACAAAGTCCACTTGTGCATCAGAGGATGCTTGACATTGAAGTTATCCTTGTCGTGGAAAACGGTTATCTGTTCCTCGCCAGTGGCAGCATCGCTATTGGGCTTCTTGTTCTCATCGAGGGGGCCATCAGGAGAGATGGGAATTGTGGAGAGGTCAACGGGCTCAGAAGCTGCGGCGGCGGCCATGATGTCTATTATTGATCGATGTCCGGTGATTAGATTTTTGCCAATGTCTCCGATAGGATTTCAATCCTGGGTGTCAAGTGAAGAGGAATGAAGTGTTGGGCAGAGTATTATGGTCGCGTGGTGGGGCCGCAGAGAGCGAATTGCAGGCGCGAGTGGGAGATTAAGTGGAAGAAAGAAGGACGAGAGTTCGTCTATGGAGATGTGGTAGTTGCGACTATGCACCGGGCAGTTAGTCGTAGGTTGATGTGGTTTGAGGTTGGTGTTTTTGGTTTGCAGATTGAAAGTTGCAACTTCTCAAGATTGAAGCTTTTCGATTATTAGCGCCTCATGTATGAGGCGAGAATAAGGTTTTAGAGCCAACAAGGTCACGTTACTATAATCAAATGCCATTCTTATTTTAGAATTTAGAGGAAACGTTCAAGAATGGGGAAGCATTTCAATTAGGGAAATGATTTCCCTTCTACGTGTTGGCGTTATATCTACAGAAGGGTTCAAATGATAAGTACATTACCAAAAGTTGACGATACTAGTTTAATTGGTATTATGCTATAAGCGTTGCTCATGGTAGACAGCTTAGCAAGATATAAAGATATATAATGATAAAAAATTGCTCATTGATGATTTGTCCATATTGAACTCCAGTCCCCAATCTATCAAGTGTTTCCTCTTAAGATTAGCTTTAAGAGCACTTGCATAAAATGGTGTTGGCGCCTTAAGCACCCACTACTACATAGTCTCCTTCCACACTTCTTACAATGCAGCCACACCTCAACTTACATCGCGAGTCTTCGATTCTCACACGTGGGTTTCAAAATAGTCCGTACATATACTGAACAGCACTAGAAAGAGTAGCCCAAGTAAAAAATGTCTTGAACCTGGATATTGAGACAGAAGCACATTACCCAAGGTGACAGATGTCATATCTACATTCTTTCGTTCACAGAGACAGAAGTACATGTGTGGGTAGAGAGGATGGAATGTTGGAGTCCTGTGGGAAGTGAGTGGTTCTTGTGGTTGGGTACCGTAGTAAGAATAACAGGACTAGGATATTGGCAGATGGTGAAGGTGTTGGTAAACACAAAGAATTTTATTCATCTATAAACAAAAAAAAGTTTGGTGGGATGTATACCTCTTGTTTCTTCTAAAACGCCAAGAACTCCTTGCTTCCGCTTTTGCTGCACTATACAGCTGTACAGATCCTTTATATATCAGACCATCGCCATGTTTCTTCTCTTCTCTTCTCGATCTAGAAATCCAACCCACCATGCATGATCTTTTTACTTATTCCACCACCTCATCAGCCTCAATTTTCTCCTCAATTTTCTTCCCCCCCTGACTATTCAAGAAGCTCAAGTAGCAATTCCAGCCCAACGACACAACATTAACAACCAGCACCCGATGATGCAACGGCACCAGCTTGAAATTCACCGCCTGAATAACAGGCCACACCATCCAATTCTTCTCTAGGGCATTCCAGTAAGTGCTCTCCAATTTGTCCTTCGGCGACGTGCCCTCCATGATCGCCATGCTGCTCAGGAAGACGAACAGGTTGGTCGAGGCGAAGATGGTCTGGTCGGCTGCGACGCGTGCCACGATCTCGGCGTTCTTGTTGCGCAGCACGATCTTGTTCTGCAGGAATTTGAACCAGGTTGTTGCGGCGGGGCCAAAGATTGCTGTGGCGATTGAGTTAGTTGGGATTGGCTATGGTAGGATATTATCTCGGGGGAGAAAGGGGGGAGGGTATGTACCTCCTCCGTACAAGGCCATGCGTCCTGTACGTGCCAGCTCGTGGTTCTTCAATCCCTTCTTCTCGACGAGCTGCTGAGCCATCGTGTCGCCCGTTGCAAAGAGGACTGCGGTTGTGATGCTCTGGGTGAGCAGGGGGCTCGTGGCCAGCTTTCTTTGGTACCTGAATGCATACATACACCATTAGCATTGTTATCGGGCGTGCAATGCAATCAGAGTCAATTGTCTTCTCTTTACAAATAACAACTTACCAGCGCAACATCTTGGCTGATGCTTTCTTGTGACCGGAGATGGAGTGGTGGGATGGTTTTGCTGGAAATTGAATGTGTGACGTTGAAAATGTTTAAGAAGGATTGAAATGTTGAAGAAGCAGGGCAAGCTACCCATGTCCATGCTAGCGGCCGAATAGGGGGCTCTTCATGGGATGGGGATTCGGGAACCCCACAAATGGCAGTTTTGGAAGATCATTAATCCGATTGTGTGTGAGAACTGAGACTGAACTGATAAAAACCCGAAATTATTTTTAGATTTAAAGACACAAAAAAGAATTACATTTGAGAATTTATTCGGGCTAGACTCCTATGACGTATTTGTCATTATGAGAAAGTTCCTAACAAAAAAGATGCAATATTTATATCATCATTGACTAACCCTAAAGTTCAATAACTCTCAACCACCCCTCTATCATCAGCAATACCCGGAACCCAACCCTTCGGCCTTTCCCTCCCCCCTAATAATCAAGCCATAAACCGCACTCTCAACCTTCTCCACACACGTCTTCATAACCTCCATCTTCTTCTCCACATCCTTCCCCAACCCCGTCCCCCCACAAGACCCCGTATCCAGCGCCTGAAAACACGTCCTCAACTCCCTCAAATCAACAAGAACATCCCTTCTCCCCCCATCACCTCCTCCTCCAGGCAAAGACCCAGTAGTAGCCATAGCCGTAATAGCAAAGCGCATCAGTTCCCCCACCAGATCAAACAGTCCAAGCACATAATCATCACCAGTCAGCTCAATACCCTCCTGTAAAGTCCCTGCTGCTTCCGAGATGGTAATGAGACGTTGGTGCTTCAGATAATGCTCGAACGAAACAGCTTCCATGTATTCCTGGATCCCGCCTGAGATCTGCCGCTGGTAGCGCCAGGCGTTGATGCCTGTGAGATCTGCCGCGATGGCCGAGAACTGTTTCTGCATCGCTGTGTAGCGCTCTGCGGTCTCCAAGGCAATCTTGGGTGGGATGTCTGATTTCAAGGTCCGTACTCTATTATTTCAGACGGTCTGTTAGAAGTGGTTTGGTGATGGAGATGGGTTTTGAAAGGGCACGTGATTTTGTAGGTACCTTTGGAGGGAGAATATACTGGTTGGAGTCAGTTGGTTGGTTTGAGAGTTTTGAGTGTTTGGGGGAGGGGGGACTTGCATCTTTTTACTCGCTGCTGTGATGTCTCGTGAAGCTTTAATGATCCTCTCTCTGCGATCATGGTGCTCGTCAAGCTCGTCTCGGAAAGCCTCGAACATGGGCATAAAGGGTGACGCATTCACCTCTTTTTCCTTCTTGACGCCATTGTGATCTCTCTTGATTCCTGACATCTGCTCGGACATGGACTCTGACTCTGACTTTGATTGAGGATGTGAAGTGATGGAGAGTTCGCTCATGGCTTCTGTTGGTGGTAGTGGCTCCATTTTTGAGGTGTGGCTGGTGGGCAGGGTTCAATTGAAGCTAAAGAGCTCCACGTCCAACGCGTCGACCTTTTGATATCAGAAAGTTCTAAATCCCATCCCCTCAGAAAAATAAAAACCAAGCCCCAAATGTCTATCTAAAAACTACACTCCTTAATCCCCCATCCACATTCACTTAATCCCTTCTTCACCACCCCCAAAAAAGAAAAGAGCAATGCCCCCCTTCTTCTCCCCCCTCCCCGTCTTCACATCCGCTATCCTCCTCCGCACCACCCTCCTCTTCTACGGCCTCTGGCAAGACGCCCACTCGCCCCTGAAATACACAGACATCGACTACAACGTCTTCACCTCGGCCGCGTCCCTCGTCACGCAGCACCGCTCGCCCTACGACCGCGACACGTACCGCTACACGCCGCTGCTCGCATGGCTGCTCGTGCCCACCACAAGCACGAGGTGGTGGTTTAATTTCAGTTTCGGAAAAGTGTTATTTGCCGCTGGCGATGTCGTAGCGGGCTGGTTAATTGTGCTGGTATTGACGAGGCAGAAGGGCATGCAGATGGGTAGGGCCCTGAGGTACGCGAGTATCTGGCTGCTGAACCCGATGGTCGCGACGATTAGTACGAGGGGCAGTTCGGAGGGCCTGTTGGGGGTGCTGGTGGTGGCGCTGCTGTGGGCTGTTATGGGGAAGAGGATTGGACTTGCGGGGTTTTTGTTGGGGCTTGGTGTGCATTTTAAGATTTATCCGTTTATTTATGCGCCTTCTATTGTTTGGTGGTTGGATGAAGAGGAGGTTGGAAACGAAAAGGAAAAGGAAAAGAAGAAGGCAGAAGGGGAGGGAAAGGGAAGTGGTGGTGTTTTTGGAATGGTCTGGAGGTTTTGTAACGCGGCTAGGATTAAGCTGGCTGTTGTAAGTCTACTTACTTTCATGGGATTAAATGGGCTTATGTACTCGATGTAAGTCCATCATCCCATCCTCTCCACTTCCCCCCAAAATACTAACAGCACGAAAGTTACGGCTGGCCTTTCCTCCAACATACGTATCTCCACCACGTAACACGGATAGACCACCGGCATAACTTCTCCCCCTACAACACCCTCCTCTACCTCTCCTCCTCCACATCCTCTGCATCCTCATCCCCATCTTTCCCCTCCTCATCCCTGCACCTAGAATCCCTGGCCTTCATCCCGCAACTCTTCCTCTCAGCCATCGCTCTCCCTTTGCTCCTAGCAAAGAAAGACCTACCCTCGACAATGCTAGCACAGACATTTGCATTCGTATCCTTTAACAAAGTCTGCACAAGCCAGGTACTTCCCCCCCACCTCTCCTTTCCCTTCCCTTCTCGTACTTTCCTCCCCCCATCACCCACACATCTTCTCTCACTAACCTCCCCCCCTAAAAGTATTTCCTCTGGTACCTAGTCTTCCTCCCCCTCTACCTGCCCACCTCGACCCTCCTCACGCACCCCGCGCTAGGCCTGCGCGCCGCCTTCCTCTGGGTCGCCACGCAGGGTCTATGGCTCCAGCAGGCGTTCCGGCTAGAGTTCCTAGGCATCAGCACCTTCGTGCCGGGTCTGTGGGTGTCCAGCTTACTGTTTTTCTTGTGCAATGCGTGGGTGTTGGGGATTATAGTGGGGGATATTGGAGGGACTGAAAGGGAATCGGCAACGGCTATATCAACATCTACAGGTACAGGTACAGGCACAAGTACTTCCTCACCACTGCCAATGTCAATGTCAACGTCGAAAGCAAAATCACAATCTCAAGCATATGTAAAATAAGATAGAAAGAACGAATTTAAGATGAATGAAAGAGAGAGAAAACATCACTCCTTGCTTAATCCATTCATTCATTCAAACTCCGTGATCTGCCTATCTAAACGCCGTTATGCTCAAACGTATGTGACCGAACGAGGAAACTCCAGATTATGCCAGCCATGCAAGCAACTCAACTCCGTCGCTGTATTACAATCCAGCTTATTCCGACTTATGACATGCACCAGGTTATATGATCCGACACTCCGTCCCATCCCGCAAATGCACAAATGCAACCTAAACAAAACAAAACAAACAAGTAGATTCTCGAGCCGGCGCCATGAAAGCAAAGCAAAGCAGATGAGATTAATTAGAAAAGAGAGAGAAAGAGAGATTTCTCGGGGTATCATGAAATCGTAATCCCGCTGTTGAGCGAAGCATAGCTCGAGACTTTAATCGACAACGGCCTCGTCTTGGAGAACGTAGGCGGAGCCAGCAACTGTCCGTCTTTAAAACCAATGTCGCCTAGGTATTCGGCTTTCTCGAGGAAGGAGGCACGGGGTCGGGTTTGGGCAAGAGTGTCGATTATGGTGTCGCTCCAGATGCCAGTACATTGGTTGTTCTTGAGCTGGAAATAGGGGTTTAAGGCTGGGACCTGGGAATCTGAATTCGTTAGTTTTGAACGAGTGGTATTTTTACTTGAATATAAAGACTTACCGAGATCGAGAACCGGATTCGAAGGTAGTTCAAGGCTTTAAGCCGCTCTAATGACTTTACTCCTGCAAGAACCAGTGATTCGAAAGCTAAGATGAATGACATGTCCGTGATGCCTGACCCATCATTCCAAATGAAAGTCGGTCTACACACGTTCTTAACAATGAGGTCGATGCTCTTTAATCGTGACTCTCGGGGATTCGATAATCTTGCTCCTTGATTGAAAAAGCACCCGCAGATCCGTCCCGTAAACGCCAGATGCTCCAAGGTTGGAAGCGCTTTTGCCAACTCTTGGCAGAGATGCGCTTTTGCGTTTACCTTTTTAACGAACAGAGGGGACACGGCCTCCCTTCGATAATCTGCTTCTATGCAGATGTTCAGGTGTGTGAGGAATCGTGGGAGGTTTGGGACGATCGTAGACATGGAAATGTACGCCTTCGACTTTGGTCTTGCATAGGAACCATGCCACTCTTGGAGACTTGGTAGTGCAGCCGCAATATGTTGAAAATCTTCGTTTTCTCTGATGAGATTCCACTGTCCCTTGCAAACAAGGGTTCTGACCTGTGGGAGAACCGGTAGTGATGTCGTGTTCTTGCTGAAATGCCGCACCATCGGAGGCTTTTTCCTGTCTCCGCCTTCCAGGGTCAAAATACATGCCATTGCGAATGTCAACCGGACGAATAGAAACACCTCATATAGACTACAATTATTCGACGGGCTTTGGTAGGTAACGTTTGTGTTTGTGTTGTCTGCTAAAGCAAGTGATCGAATCAACACGGATCGGTCTGGCGAGGGAGTTCGATGCGTCCGGTCAAAGGCTGGGTTCTTTTGCTGAAATACAGGAAACCATATTTCAATGTGCTTAACGTATGAACAGAGGTTCGGGTGTTCGTGGAACCAGTAGGAGGCTTGGTCCACAGACTCTCTCGTCCCCTTGATCTTCAAATGTCGATAGAGCCGCTCTTGTATCAATTCCCTCCACTTGCTTGTCACTAGAGAAAGTTGTGCAACTTCTCGTCGCCTCGAGTGTCTCAAAGCCGACCCCCATCTGCGCAAAGCTTTCGATCCTCCTGCCGTGGGAGCCCTGGAAGATGTTGAAGCCCGGACTCCGAAGATGTGATCGAGGATACACTCATGGATTTCGCCTGGAAGCTGTCGAAAGGTAGCATTCGAAGACGCCGCGGGTATCGAAAGGGCGGTAGTGTCCAGACCAAACCTATCTGCATCGTTCGACCGCTGCGAGCACTGAATATCCCCCTCTACCATATATGCCTCTGGAAATGGGGTGCTCATAGGCCGTAACGGAGGCACAATACCGTCCTCATAGTCCTTGACCATCAGTCTCTCCAGAGGGGAGGGAAGTGACGATACTGTCGGGGTTGAGGGTCCAGGTGTTGCAGGTGTGCTGGCCGTGGTCAAGAGATGGAGCGTGTGATTGGGCCCTGCCTCATCGATACGGACGTCCTGCGAGGGATCTGTGAAGGTTGTAGCCATCCTTCTCTTGGGCATGCACTGATTTCAGGTTGAATTTGTGCGAATATTGGAGTTCGTCATAGACTCTTTATTCGCTGGATTTGTCGCTAGATGTCTCAAACGTCCTGGTGCCCCAATCGCCAAAAAGTCCTCTGTGGCTAGAATATCTCTGCGAAAACTAAACAGCGTACTGGGGGAACAGAGCCGCAATTCGGAGGATGGAGGAAGATGCCGTTTCGCGGATTACTCGTATCTTGTCGTTGTTGGACTGCAGATATGGAGGCGGAGAGGATTACCGATGAGTGGGGTGCGGGTATCTTTAATCGGTAGTGGATTGAATGGGATGGGATGGGAACTGGGGAAGAGAAGAGAAGTGAGGAATGGAATGGAATGGGATGCGACTATGTTGGAGGTTGTTATCGGCCGTAGTTAGAAATTGTAGAAAGGAAGGCATTCATGCCATGCCACGCAGTACAGTGCAATTTAACACGACGCTCCACCTGAATCAATGAGTGAGGCTGAGCTGTCTTGGTATGGTGTCAAAATCGTCACCCCACATCACGTTATGTGTAAGTACGTGGTTGGCTTCTTTCTCTCTTGGCTACCAACTTCCCCGGACTTTGCTCTAGTACTGCTCATAGTCTGTGGAGAAGCACTGTGTTATCGATACCTCCGTATATCATCAATCTCCAGCCTCATTCACAAGCAGATGGTTGATGCAGGAAGGTTTCACGTGATTAGTCATTCGACGGACGCCGCGGGTATGCAACGGGCATTGGACTTGTATGACCTAGCATGGGAAAGCTTGACTTTCTCGCTTTTCTAGTAGGAACTTAATATAGGATGACAATAGAGAGTTTAGACTTCAGCTTTGTTTCATCCTGCACTGATAATTAGACCAAAGTATCGAGGTCCTTTCAATGATGCTTCATACCAAAGTCAAAGTCCGTTTTTGGAATAGCCATGCCACACCCCCCCCTCACCGGCACTCGCCTGCAACTTGCCTACCAAGTACAGTATGGTCTCAGTAAAACTTTAGCTTCCTAAAGTAAAAGCACTTTGGTTGAAGGAAAGATATTTAATATCAAATGGCAGGCTCACCATAATTAACGCAAAGTCATATCGGATTCTCCGCAGCACCGGGAGATAAGAGCCAAGCTTTCCAAGCTTTCCCCTCGCGGCGAATCAGTCGCATCCCCGGATATAACCATACTGCATGCAGACCAGGCGAGCCAGGCTGACCCTTGACTGCCATGCGAACTACTTCTTCTCAACTGCCACTTTGAGTCTGGGCAGGGCAAGGTATGCGGCTCAGGTACAGTGGGAATCCGCGCCCGCCACCGATCTATTGCCCTGTTGGGGAGGTCGCAGAAACAAACATTTGGAAGTCCTGGTCGTATATGCATCTCATGACGATGATGGCTCACAATGGAGAATCACGAAAGTTCCACCCCGCATGTCGTGAAATGAGACAGACCATGTATAAGATAGATAGCTCTCCCCATGAAAGGTAGCTTGGAATTTCATCTCGAGTCCTCTTCCCAAGTTGAGACCTCCTGTCCTGTCAAGCAATCATGCGGGCCGTCAATTCCCTCCTTCTGCTCCTTGCAGCTTCACTCACTGAGGCCGTGGAAAGTCCACATAACAAAGCTGCAAAGTATGCAAAAAGGGCAAACCCACCTGTTCTGACAAAGGATGCGCCTCGCAAGAGAGACACTTCGCAATTCTTGACAAACACAACATCCAGTACGTTTTTGAACCCTCCAATGGGCCCGGTCGATTTCAAACTAACTCTAGCATAAAGAGTTCGCGGTCAATGGAAGTGCCCTCCCCGAGATCGACTTCAACATTGGTGAAAGTTACGCTGGAACCCTTCCAATTAGCGCAAACTCCAGTGATCCTAATCAGTTATGGTTCTGGTTCTTCCCGTCCTCGAACCCACTGGCCTCGAAAGAGATCACAATATGGCTGAATGGCGGTCCTGGTTGCAGTTCCTTGGACGGCTTATTTCAAGAAAATGGTCCTTTTATCTGGCAATCGGGCACTTATGCCCCGATCTCGAACCCCTATTCCTGGACGAATTTGACCAATATGATTTACATCGATCAACCAGTCAGCACTGGTTTCTCTCCTGGGAACATTCTTGTCAACAATGAGCATGATGTCGCTGAGCAATTCAAGGGGTTCTGGAAGAACTTTATCGATACCTTTTCCTTGCATGGTTACAAGGTGTATATTACTGGAGAGTCCTATGCTGGGCAGTATATTCCCTACATTGCTTCGGGCATGTTGGATACAAATGATACCAAATACTTCAATGTGAAGGGTGTCCAGATCAATGACCCTTCCATCAACGAAGACTCTACAATGATCTATGGTGAGTAAGACACTCTCCTTGAAATACGTTTGCTAACAAGACCAGCTCCTGTCGTGCCAGCCCTCAAATATTACCAGAATGTAATTGGTCTCAATGAGACGTATATGGCTGGAATCGAAGCTCGTGCCGAGTCATGCGGCTTCACAGCCTTCCACGACAAATGGACATCGGAATTCCCTCCCTCCGGTCCAATTCCCACCGCCCCAGACTGGACCGTAACAGGCTGTGATCTTTATGACGATATCTATAACGCAATGTAAGGACAACCGGTTTTTCAAATTATACTCCCTATCTCATATCCTCAAATATTTCCTAAAACGGAAACTTATTATCCCTCTGCTCTCAAGACACCATTAAGTAGAATACAACTAACCCTCGTCATACAGTTACTACGTAAACCCATGTTTCAACATCTACCACCTAACTGACTATTGCCCCTTCCTCTGGGACGAACTCGGATTCCCATCCCTCGGCGCCGCCCCAACGACTACTTCAACCGCAGCGACGTGCAAGCCGTAATCCACGCCCCGCCCACCGACTACTACGTGTGCGGCGCCGGCCCCAACCTGTTCCCGCACGGCGACCAATCCGTCCCCTCAGCCCTGGGCCCCCTCGCCTCCGTCATCGAGCGCACAAACAACACGATTATCGGGCACGGCCTCCTCGACTTCCTGCTCTTCTCCAACGGCTCCCTAATCACCATCCAGAACCTGACTTGGAATGGGCTGCAAGGCTTCCAGGCCCCCCCGTCCTACACCCAGAACTTCTTCGTGCCGTACCACCAGTCCCTCGGCGAGATCCTGGACTACGTCAACGGTGCCGTGCCCAATAGTCCCGTGTTCACCGATACGGCTGGCGCGGGGTACCAGGGGACTTGGCATACGGAGAGAGGACTGACGTTCGTGACGGTTAATTTGGCCGGGCATGAGATTCCGCAGTACGTGCCCGGGGCGGCGTATCGGCAGTTGGAGTTTCTGCTAGGCAGGATCCCGGATCTGTCGACGCAGGGGGATTATACGACGCAGACGGGGAATTTCACGGGGACGACGCCGCCGCTGAAGAAGAGGGGTGAGGGTTGGATTGTCTAATGTCTAAACCATGTGAAATATAAAAGTTATAGGATACGTGTATATTTTGGATATTGTTTGGACTGACTAATTATATACCGACCAACGTACTTACTCTTCTTGATCTTCGCTGAAACTCTGGTGTCCACACTTGTGTCTTGCTAGCAACGTACACAATAGGCATATATAAGTTGCGTATACGTAAAATACAAGGTTCAAAGCAATATCCTACCTACAGTACGTACTACTCACTCATAACCACCCTCCACGTTCCCAGCTCAAATCACCCACACGCCTTTTAAATAGAGGGAATTGGAATTCCTCGAGTTGGTAATTGACGTGCAAATCTCGGCCTGTCACTCGAGCACCCACGTTTAGATTAAGCAGCAACGAGACGCAAAGAAGAAGTTCGAAACAGGAAAGTCCCACCAGGTCGAGCATCAAAAATCCCCCAATGACCCCAACGTGTATGTCCGCATTCCAACGCACATCTCTTCATATAGAAAACGTAAGAGAATCAAGCATCGTCTCATCACTGAGCAAGTGCAATCGATATCAGCATTTCTCGGCACAAAAAACAGTCATTGAGTGACTGAATTGCAATTTGACATCCATGCTAGTTCTTCATCCCCGCATGTCACGCATGTATACTTACTGGACATATATTCAGGTAGCTTGAAGCCAACATATATCCTGTCCCCACTCTGTGAAAATGCCATGTCATTAGTCTGTTCCTCGACTTGTTATGTCGTCGATACCCCAAATGTGGGCACCTATTAATATACAATCCTTCGCTTGCTAAGTACCCATTACCTGGAAAAGTTTCTCGATTTTGGAAACGTAAATCATACTACAACCTGTATAGAAGACATTATGGTATAACAAAGACAAAAATGAAAGTATAATTCACAACTCGATGTGGTCGTGTTGCTGTACAATGGCTTCAGCTACCTCGCCGCCTTGTTGGTATTTTGGGAAGAAATTCCCATTTCGGAGCTCGTTGAATGCGATATCGAAACGTGCTCCGGCGAGCCATGCGATGCCGATCTGAAGAGTGTTAGGGGTAATGACTTGCGTTGGGGGAGGTACTTACCATTGCTGTTGAAATCACAAAAAGGGTGCACATGACTGCGATTAAGAGATACAATATATCTTTCTTCGCCTCCTCATGCTCAGCCTGCACCTTTGCATCCGCGGGAGTAGCAATCTCTTCCTCATTATTGTATTGCCTAGTTAGAGCCTTGGGGTCTTGCGTTGGGTAGATAGATTCGATGAATTGCTCGATCTATGATTATTAGCAATGTTCCCATGGGGAGGTAAAGATTACAAACCTTTCCACACGCGATGCTGATCTCGAGGAAATTTGGATCTGTTGGGTTGTTCTTCTTGCTGATCCTCCGCGCATATCTCTTGAAGACATCGCAAACAGTTCGTAGGTTCTGTGAGGCCTCTATCATCAATTGACAAGCATCTCCCTTTGTAATCTTGACAACTCCCGTAAACACCTTGGGATTCTGAAAGACCAATTCAAGTGTCGCAATCGCCATGACTTGAGGGATAGCAACAAAGTTGAATACTGATTGATCTTTGATTCCCGCCATGTAGAAGAGGCACTCATCGGCTTTTTGAATCGCGTTGAGTACCATCTCTGATGTACAATTTAACGCTGCCTTTACGTTCTTGGGATTGAATAGGTCCTCGAAGTTGGTGACATGTTTGGACCAGATTTCCTTGGGGTAAAAGCGTCTCTTGTCGTGATAGTCTTCTTGGAGATCACGGATGATATTTGTCTTCTGCAAGAATTGACCCATAGATTCTGACAGCTCTGGGCGCTGGAGAAGGGCGGCATTCGCCAGTTTGCTTTCGACAAACAGCCTCGTACAACCCTCACCGACCAATCCCGCAACATAATGGCAATACAATTCGTAGTCCTTTATAGTATCCACACCATTTTCGTTGAACTCGGCGTTGTTTGCGTAATCCGCCATTCCATCGCCCATCTTCTTGGTTATGTCTAAGATGATCTTCTGGTAGACAGGCTTGATCAGTTTGAACTCAGCAATAACGACGTCAAAGTGGACAAGTAGTTCGCGATCCTTCTCATCAGGGCCGTTGCCATTAAAATTCCAGCCGTCTTGGAACATAATCTTATCGAAATCGCGTAGCAGCGGCTCCTTCTTTGGTAGTGGGATAGTCATGTCATCTTCGATTGTATCGAGACCGCGAAGGACGAGGTAGAAGATGGCGACTGGGACGAGTAGTTCAGGATTGAGCTCTTGGATGACGGAGCTGAAGCTTCGACTTGTCATGTTGAGGTAGTAGAAGCATTGTTTGAGATTTTCTGTTTCCTTATCGGGGTCGCGACTGTTTACTGGATCATGCCATAGCTTCCTGGAGGAAATTAGACGTGATTCGCATAGCTGAGGGGACAAGAATCACCATTGGATTATGGATCTCAACTGGTTTGGATGGACCGCAAGGTACAAGAGGTCGTTGATTTTGACCATGATGGCGAGAGGGAATAGCAATTGGTAGGAGGATAGGAGACAGGTGGGAACCAAGGTAGGAAGATGGCGGGTGGTGGGTGGTTGAAAAGGGAATTGGGAGCAGAATTTGAAAAAAAAAAATTCACAAAGCGTTTGTCATTGTCTGACGGACAATTGAGACGATGCGATAGAACTGGTATGAGGCTCGGCAGGGCGAGATATCGATATTGATTGGGATTCAAGAGAGGAAGGGAATCGCAGATACAGTAGTGACTGAGTGGTACAACGGGGAAGGTCGTGTTGATATACTTTCCCTCCTTCTAGTGTAACTTCGGAAGGAAAAAGCAAATCCGAGCGTCATGTGGTGCGTGGTGGACGGAGCCGGGGTCGGAGCCGGGTTAGCGCAACGGATAATACAGTTGTTTTTTAATTAAGGTAAGTCTACTTGTAAGGTCAAGTTGATTTACTATTAAATAATGTACCCGTATATTCCGGACTAGTTAAAGAGCTCAGATTCAACAATTGCAGGTTTTGAGGATCTACATCGTAAAATACTTGGAGTAGAGAGCCAATTATAATTATATCTATATACGCTAAGAGGTGGATCCACATGGACTCATGGAGTAACCTGATTGACCCGGCCCGGTCACTTTAGACGCGCCAATCATGATTTAGATAAGAGAGAATCCACCAATTAGTAGTCGTGCAAAATAACTTGTCAGCCTCAGCCTCGGGAGGGATATGCTTTCCCTCTTCACTGCATATCAGACACTTCACATCACTGAGACATTTCCAGATATAACCATCATATTGCTCAGCCGATGCGAATGGCACATGATGAACTCTTCTACCGTACCATGCGGTAGCATCAAGTCAGCCGCACCCTTTTCCGTTTCATTCCATCTATAGACTGAGATCCTTCAGCCTCGGCCACGTCGACTTCTTTAACATTGGAATACTCAGCCCACCTGTTATATGTAAAGCCACATTGATGCCCTCGATACATTTCAACCGCTGCCATGATTGAATCCGACAATGTAGGTGCGGACGTCGAGATGAATACGCGGCTTTTGGACGACGACTCGAAAGAGCAGACAGCAGCTGTTGCCGTGCCTGCTGAATCGCCCAAGGGGTTACGGAAACAGGCGATTGACGTGGCATGTATTATGCTGAATATAACCAGTACAGTTACGCTCGTGTTTTTGAATAAATGGTATGTCTGCGGACGAGGAGAATTACATTTCTCTCTCTGAACCTTACCCCTCCATAAACATGCAAATGCTAATATCTTCAGGATCTTCCGCGACCCCCAATTGAAAAACATGCAGATATGCTTTGCAATGTGGCATTTCACTTGCACATCGATAGTCCTATGGATAGCTAGTCAAACACCCTTCAACCTATTTATCCCCGTCCGCCTACCGTTCCTACAAATGGTACCGTTATGCAGTTTTTTTGCCGGATTTTTGATACTGGGGAACTTGAGCTTGACATACAACTCCATTGGATTTTACCAGTACGTGACGTCTCCCAATTCCTCATATTCAAGCCTTTTTGTCACAGAAGGCTACCTATACTAACATACTCCAGACTAGCGAAAATCATGACCACTCCCTGCGTAGCCCTCCTCCAATACCTCGTCCTCAACAAATCCACATCCCTCCTTACCCTCAGCACTCTCGCAAGCGTGTGCATCGGAGTAGCCCTCACAAACACAGGAGCAGCAGGTACAACGACGCTCGGCGCGTCGATAGCAACTGCTGCATTCACAGTCACCGCATTCTACCAAGTGTGGATCGGGAAGAAGATGAAAGATTTCTTCGTTTCGAGCCCGCAACTACTGCTTAACCAGGCTCCGATCTCCGTGCTGCTGTTGGCGTTCTTGGCGCCGGTTTTGGATACCGTGCCTGATGTGAAGAAGATCCCGAGGGATACGCTTGTGGCGTTGTTTTTGTCTGGTCTTGCTGCTGCTTTGCTGGTAAGATGGACGGTCTTCCATTTCAATCTCCCTCCTGGACACTTGGACACCTGCTGATGTTTTTATTATAGAATTTGTCGCAGTTTTTAATCATTGGACGTATGAGTGCGTTGACTTTTAACGTTGCGTCCAAGTAAGTTATCACACTAGCTAGCTATCTTGTTCGAAAAGACGAAAAGAAGTATCTAACAAGCAATAGCGTCAAAACTGTTATTATCCTCACTTACGGCTGGGCCAGCGAAGGTCGAGTTCTAACTGTAAAAGACGCCCTTGGAATCGTTCTAGCGCTAGGCGGAGCCACGTTTTACTCGCAGCTGTCTCAGAACTAAGAGAGGAAATGTATTGGAAAAAATATGAGTAATTGCAAGGCAATAACTGAATTTACAAATTCATATCTAATCTAAGCCGACCGCTGCACGTAGTGTACTTAATCATACATCTCGATATCAGTTTTCGGACTACCTGTGTTGTCCAGAAACCCCATACGATGTAGGTACCATACCAATTCTAATCCCCAACCTGCATTTCCTTCCAACTCTTTTCTCTGCGTAACCTCAGATGAACCCGCGGATTCGATTCTAATGAATACCGCATATCTTTTCTAAAGCCACCCCAAACCCAATACCCGATTCCCTCCCCATAAGTTCTGTTTCTTATCCCTTGGGTTTGTTCAACATAATATACGAGTATCTGCACCCAAATTAGCAAAGTCTTCATCCACCCCACCGAGTGAAAAAGGAGGGAAACGAAACTTACCCGATAATCCCGCCTACTGTCATGACTACCCCCAACGCACTCTTATCAGCCACACTCCTGCCACCGACCGCCCATCCAATGCCCACAATGCTGACTGTCTTTAGATGTCCCACTACCGTGCTGGAGACTGGGCCACTGCCTGCGACGATGAAGAATTGGCTGATGTTGATTAGCGCTGCGAAGCCTCCAGACCTAGGGTGGGAAGTGAGTTAGCGTTTATTTGGTTTTTGTTGGGTTGGGTTGGATTGGATTGGATTGGATTTTATGCGCTTATGCGAAAGAGGAATTCTACTACGCTAGGTAGATTCTAGGAGAAAGAGCAGGAGGAGGGGGATGAGTGAATAACTTACATCAAAATCATCGCCCATCTGTACCCCGGCACATCACTAAGCACAGGCACCTGATCGACAAGCGGCACAGCGAACATAAGGAGCACGGACGAGATGGGCGCCTGGTTAAGCAGCAGCTGCGAAGACGACATCTGCAGCTTCTTATGATACGCCGCTATCAGCACCGTATACGCACTACTAGCCAACACACCACACAGCGCGAATATAACGCCCAGACTACTCGTCGTCGCGACGACCTTCTCGGCACCGGAGCCAGTAGCCGGGGCAGCGGGTTTCGTGTCGTAGTAGGATGTGATGCCGACGCCGAGACAGACGGGGATGAGGAATAGAGCGGCGGGACGCGGGATCGTGGATGAGTAGAATATGTAGTTTATTATTGCCGTGCTGGGCGTGAGGAGCACGCGGCAGAGTTGGTACACTGTTACGGTGGAGAAGGCGAGGGAGAGGTTGGGGAGGACGACGTTGAGGCACATGGAGAGGGCAAGCTAGTGGGTGTGTGAGTATATAAATATAAATACGTACATATATAAGATTTATGTATAGGAGGAGAAGGGGGTGGATCATGTGACGAATGTATAGAAAGGTGGGGCCTTACAGGTAGCATTTCTACCACGCCGGCTCGTTTCGGTACAAAGGCACCGAAAAAGGGGCGGGATACAATGTAGAGTGTTAAACCGGTACAGATGAAGTGGAAAGAGGCAAAGGAAGTTTGCATTAGTTTGAAAGCGGGGTCGTTGAAGATTGCTTTGTTGGTGAAGACTATGCCGATTGTTGCGGCCATGCTAGAGGAGCCAATCAGCGTTGCATTTTTGGGGGAATGAATGAAAGGGGAGAGGATCCTCATTGCAATTGGGGTAGAGATGAGTATTGGAATACAAATGGTATGTAGGATTCAACATGATGGGACGGCGGATCGGCGGAAAATGTGATAACCTACTTGATACCAGTCCAGATGAGAAACTTCTTGCGCGCAGAAGCCTGGTCCGGGTTGACTGGAGTTTGCGGGACATCTTCATGTCTCTTGTCATCCTGGGCTTCGACGTCCAAAAGAGGAATGCCATGCTCTGAGTCTCCTCGATCGTGAGGCATGTTGTCATGTGATTGATGGCTGACCCCTTTTCTGCAGTGATAGTCTGATACAAGTGGGAGAGGTGTAGTGGTGTATTCCTAGCCCGAAGTGAAGAATGATCTCTGATTCATTAGGCGCACAACTAAATTGTGGTTTATGACGATGTGCTGTTCTGAGAGACTGATCTGATAAGTCTAGATGATAGTGAGGTTTGCTGGTGATTCCCAAGGGATGAAAGGGAAAAAGTTAAATTGTGTTCGAAATCGATACGCGTTTTGAGAAAATGTGGCTTGGCTGGCTTGGCCGGCGACGCGGCTTGATGATCCCTTTTGGGTTCGTTATCGAGGCTCAATTCCCAGAAGCCTCAACCTCACTACAGAGCAATAGGTGGAGATGTGGGTGGTGTGGTATAAAACAGAGCAGCGAGCAGCAAGTACCTAGTATAATTGAACAAATTCTGTTGAGGTGTGGTATGATGACAAGCGCTCCTTTGGAATTTTTCAAATTCGATGAGGGTGAGTAAGCGCGCTCGCTGACAGACGCCGGCGGATCATACTCGTACTGTACTGTGCCACTTTGAGCCAAGATGCAGCTGTCCTGGGGTGTGTTGAGGGAAGTGGAAAGCATCTTTTGAAACGTGACTACTCTTGAAGCTTTTTGCATTTGTTGCAGATTCTATACTTTATATACGAGTACGCGTCCTACTATAGCTATCCATTGGGGTTGCACTGTCTGGAGCACAAAGTCTATCGGATCCAAGTCGTACTTGGAAGTAGGTATGTTAGCAGGAAAGAAGATTGAAATTTATATTTAGTTCTCTTCATATTATCATTCTAATCAAATTACAATCAAATGCTTCCTTCCTTGGAGTTTCATCAAATCCTATGTATACGTACCTCGTACTTGCTGCCGACTAAGATTGGTCGGACCCCTACGAAGCACTGTATCTATCGTTATTTCGTCCAATTAGTGGGGGAGATCCAGCCCTAGCACCAGCCCCTCACTCCACACACTCTTCACAGGTAAAATATCCCTTGCATGAACCTTGCCATCCGTCCAACCAATAGCTTACAAACCCACAAACAGAAAGACCCCTCCATCCTCCCTCCATCCTCTCTTCTCCTCACCGTCTCCCTTGAACATCGTTCCATAGCACCACCACACACACACACACATCGCCTCTTCTAACAGATCCCCTCTACCTCCAATATCTACTACAATGGCTACTAAACCAGTTTATCTCATCTGGGGTGGTGAAGGTTGGGTCGCTGGCCACCTGAAGGCTCTCCTCGAGTCGCAAGGTATGCGCATTCTGCCACTTCAGCCCAGCTCAGGATCAAAGCTTATAATTAAACAGGAAAGGAGGTCCACACCACCACCATCCGCATGCAAAACAGAGAAGCTGTCCTCGCCGAATTGGAGAAAGTCAAGCCCACCCACGTCCTCAACGCTGCTGGATCAACTGGCCGACCAAATGTCGACTGGTGCGAGGACCACAAGGAGGAGACCGTCCGAAACAACGTTATTGGTACCTTGAACTTGGCAGACTGCTGCTTCTTGAAGGGCATCCATATCACCGTCTTCGCAACTGGCTGCATTTACGCCTATGACGAGACTCACCCTATCGGTGGACCAGGATACCTCGAGACGGACAAGGCCAACTTCAACGGCTCCTTCTACTCGGAGACCAAGGCACACGTCGAGGAGGTTAGTAAGAAGACACACATTCTTCCTGCAATGGCTAACAATCCTCTAGATCATGAAGTTCTACTCCAACTGCCTCATCCTCCGCCTTCGTATGCCCGTCAGCGACGATCTCCACTCCCGTAACTTCGTCACCAAGATCGCCAAGTACGATCGTGTTGTCGATATCCCCAACTCCAACACCATCCTCACCGATCTCCTCCCAGCCTCCATCCTCCTGGCTGAGCACAAGGAGACTGGCATCTACAACTTCACCAACCCAGGTGCTATCTCCCACAATGAAGTCCTCGCTTTGTTCAAGGAATTCGTTCGCCCAGAGTTCACCTGGAAGAACTTCACCCTGGATGAGCAAGCCAAGGTCATCAAGGCTGGACGTAGCAACTGCAAGCTGGATACTACCAAGCTGGAGTTGAAGCTCAAGGAGTATGGTTACACTGTTCCTGAGATCCACGAGGCGTACAAGGGATGTTTCCAACGCATGGCCAAGGCTGGTGTGAAATAGATCTCTGGAAAATATAATTGCGCTTAAAAGTCGATCCTTTATCTAGCATCTATATCCGGTCTATCTGATAAATTGAAATTTGGAAAGGAAAAGACCATGAACAAATTTGAAAGTCCCTCGAGTGAAATCTTCTGATACAAGATGGTATGGTGTCTTGTTTCAAGTGGACAATTAGATGAAAGGCCTATTCATAACAGCTGCCCATGTGTAGCAAATTGCACGCGAAAAGTCCTTTGAGAGTTTCTAAATCGCCTATTCAGACTGACTGGTACATTATCATACAGTATCCGATAGGTAGGTATACTTATTATTACGTCAGTGAAAGAGGGGTGATTGACAATAATGAAACAAAATAGTTATATTCCGGGAATGATTGTGTGAATATGATTAGAGCAGATTATTAACTTTCCCATGAATAACAACGGATTATTGTAATATATAATTAGCCTCGCCTCGCCTCGCCTGGCGTCGTCATTCTCATCCCTCTTTTCGCCAAGTGCGACCGTCCGAAAAGCTCAGCCTTACAACCCACCTAGACCATCGTACCGCCAACAACATTACAGAATAGTCCACTCTGCTCTCTACTTCCCATTTGCCACAAAGCAAGACAGCACAATGGTTGTAGATACCGCATATTACGATGCTCTCGGCGTGAAGCCAGATGCTACCGAGCTTGAGATCAAGAGAGCCTATCGAAAGCTTGCCATTGTTACCCATCCAGGTTTCTGCTTCTCTCTCCTCTATATGCTTACCATACTGACCTCCCCCCCAAGACAAAAATCCTGGCGACGACACTGCACATGCGAAATTCCAAGCCATCGGCGAAGCCTATCAAGTCCTCAGCAATACCGACCTGCGCAAACAATATGACAAATTCGGCAAAGACCACGCGCAGCCCTCAGAAGGGTTTGCTGACCCCGCCGAGTTCTTCGGAACCATCTTTGGCGGCGAGGCGTTCATCGATCTTATCGGGGAGATATCACTCATGAAGGACCTTACCAAGACCATGGACATTACGATGCAAGAGCAGGAGCAGGCAGAGGAAGAGGCGGCAGAGGAGTTCCCTGGGGAAGCAGAAGCCAAGCAGACGAGTCTGGCAGAGGAGCAGGCGAGACAAGACTTTGCTGCTGGAGTGGGAGGATCAACAGTACCTGGGGCATCGGTCTCGGATGCACCAGATGCAGACCATCTCTCTACAGCATCAGCTACATTCGAGAAACCCGCTGCTGCCGCCAAACCAGCTGTCAGTCCTTCTGGCTCTGGAACCTCTACTCCACGACGAACGGGCATTCCAATCCGACAAGCCATTATGGACAAGACGGAAGAAGAGGCCCAGATGTCCGCTGCCGGTTTAACACAAGAGGAACAAGATCTCCGGAAGAAGGAAAAGAAGAAGGGCGGTCTCTCGAAAGCACAGCGCGAGGAACTCGCTGCGTATGAAACGGAGCGCGCAAAGATCCGCAAGGAGAGAGTAGATACCCTGGCCAAGAAACTCGTGGATCGGATTAGCATATGGACGGAAACCGACAAGGGTCCAGACGTCACAAAAGCCTTTCAAGAAAAGACCCGTCTCGAGGTTGAGAATCTAAAGATGGAGTCGTTCGGTCTTGATATCTTGCACGCTATAGGTCAAACATATTTACAGAAATCCACCGCTCTTCTAAAATCCCAGAAATTCCTGGGCATTGGAGGCTTCTTCTCGAGATTGAAGGATAAGGGAACGCTAGCAAAGGAGACTTGGAACACAATATCAAGCGCAATTGATGCGCAGATGACGATGGAGGAGATGGCCAAGGCCGAGGAGAAAGGCGGGGAGGAGTGGACGGATGAGAAGAAGAACGAGTATGAGAGGCGCGTGACGGGCAAGATCCTTACTGCAGCTTGGAGGGGAAGCAAGTTTGAGATTCAGAGCGTGTTGAGGGATGTGTGTGATGAGATTCTGAATGACAAGAAGGTGCCCATGTCGAAGCGGTTGGAAAGGGCGCAGGCGCTGGTTATTTCGGGGGAGATCTATGCCAAGGTAATTACCTCTTTCCTTCCCTTCTTACTTTACCTAAGAGCTTCCCCCCTTTCCCCACTGACCCTTCGCAATCTTTACTAACAACCGAAAAGGCACAACGTAACCCGGAAGAAGAAGGCGACTACATGGCCTTTGAACAACTGGTCGCCGAAGCAGCAGCCAAGAAAGAAAAGGGAAAAGATAAAAAGGGGAAGGATGCCCATAAGAAAGAGACAACTGCTGCTCATGAAGTAGCTGCTGACGTGCCGAATGTGCCAAAGGTTTGAACGAGCGTGTATGTGGGGGCTGGGGGTGAGAGATTGTGCTTGCTTGGTTATCAAGATACCCCCAGGGGTATCAGGGAGAGGGAGGATGGACCTCGAGTGAAGTGCTTGCTTTTTAGAGAACATCTTACCGCATAGACAGGAAGGGGGGTGGGGAGATGGAGTAATACAGTACACACATCCCTCACGTTTTCATACATGCCATGCATGAGGTTTAGGATGAAGCAGTAGGTAGCGAGGAACTTTGATAGCTAGGTAGTTTAAACTCGGGGGTTATATCAATCCAATTTCAATTTCATTGACGTCTCCTTATTTATATCCCACCCAGCCTAAACGACTTTCTCTTTCCCTGCCTGGTGCTTAAAAATCAGTCTGATTACACACTGACATGTCTATGCTCTGCTCGAACTTTCAATCAATCAATCAAACTCCCAAGCCTGCGTCATAGGCTCTCCATATCCCATTGATTTTCTCGTAGCCTTCCCCTTGCTCTCTCCACTTGCATCTACTTTTGCACTTCCACTTGCACTTCCACATGCCACTCCCTTCCCACGCGCTGATCCCGGCGTACTACTCCTACTGGTCAAATGGCCGCCTTTGTTTTGTTTCTTGAGGTAGGCGCGGAAATTGGATACGGATACGGGTTTCGGGCCGGGGGTTTGGAGCTGTGGGGTGCTGGAATGCGTTGGGGTTTGGTTGCGGGATTGGGGGGTTCGTGGGGTGTTGGTCTTGGTGTCGGGGTTTGGGTTTGGGTTTTGGAGGGGTTGCTGGGGTG